>NC_134268.1:173155330-173455330 GCF_031893055.1 Leptodactylus fuscus | reverse complement strand
AATAACACAATATATCCTATATGGGGTTGAGCCGATCTTGACTTTTCAGGATGGATTTTGAAATCCGATTTCCGATCATTTTTCATTCAAACCTGATCTCGAACCCAATTCCGATCCCAATGCAAGTCAATGGGATTTTTTTTTATTAATCAGAGATCGAATTTTAAAAGCAATCCTATTCACTATACAGCATGGAATCTAACAATTGAACGCTTTAATTATTAGAATCCACGCTGTGTAGTGAATCACTAAGTAGCCAGAGGATTTTTTTTTTTAATCCTTTGGCTACTTAGTCCCCCCTGCTGTCCAGTTACCTGCAGAGATGGCTGATCCGGTGCCCAGTGTTCTCGTTCTTCTTCGCCTCGCTGCCCCCTGCCTCCCAGGTTAGGAGAGTGTGGGCGGGTTAGGAGAGTGTGGGCGGGTACTGGGAGGGGAGACGTCACGTCTCCCCGCCCTGTACCCGCCCACACTCTCCTAAGCCACAAGCCCCGCCTTCTTCCTAGCTCTTTAACACTAACCTGGGAGGCGGGGGCAGCGAGGAGAAGAAGAACGAGAACACCGGGCACCGGACCAGCCATCTCTGCAGGTAAGTAGCTAATAGAGATGTTAGCTAGTCTCCCATTAGAATGAATGGACGCAGCTGGCGCGAAGGGGGTTAAGGCTGTGTGCCGGCTGCTTACATTCGTTCCTATGGAATGAATGGAAGCAGCAAAGCACTGTGGGAAATAATCACCGATCTCGATCCCACCTAAGAAGATCGTGTTCTGAATTCCGATCGCGATCGTGAAATTTTCTCTGTCGCCGATCGGAATCCAATCTTTTCCGAACACGATCGCTCAACCCTAATCCTATACTCCAAAACTGCATTCTTAAAGTGTAATGATCGTGTCATAGCAAAAGGGGCAGAAGCGATCAACTGAGAGATCACTCAGACATGTCAGTTTGTTGGCAGACTTGCTAGGCTCTTAAATGCAATATTCTTTGTTGCATAGCTTCTTGGGGAGCTATTTATTCCTCTTATTTGTATAGAGCCACCATATTCGGCAGCACTTTACAGACATTCTCAGTCACTGTCCCATATAGAGCTCGCAATCTAAATCCGCTATCAGTATGTCTTGCAGTGTGGGGGAAAACTGGAGTACTCGGAGGAAACCCATAAACTTCTTGCAGTTGTTATCCTTGTATCTGAACCTCGAACTCCAGAGCTGCAAGGAAACAGTACTAACCACTGAGCCACCATATAGACTAGAACATACCCTATAAGAATAGCAAATACGGTATGTTTTTACTTTAATGGAAACATTGTAGAGAGAAACAAGCAACAGTGGCGCCGTTTCCAGGAAAAAAAGAAGACTCCATTTTCAAACCTGAAAAACCGCTGTACTGTTTTCTTCATTGAAAAGTGTAAAAAGCAAGTTAAATACCTGTGCAGATACTCAATGTAAATAAGAACGGACTTTAAAGTATCAGGTATTTCAGGATCGGTACAACATAAGTAAAGCAATAGATCTAAGTTACAAACTATTTACAGTGTATTTAGAGTATACCTTTTATAAAAGAATAAAACGTGTATATAAGAAATTCTGTAATATAACATTAAATAAATAGGCTTCATTCTCCACTTATCATGCTCCTTCCCCTCTTCTTCTGTTCACTCATACAAATATCTCTAATAGCATCTGTATCAGCCTTCATCCTCACACACAGAAGTCTATGGAGAGTAAAGGAGAGGAGGAGGACAGTTAATTACTTTATTGCCTTATTTGTGCAGTGGTAGGGCCTCATATAACAGGGTAGTGTAAATGGAGCTTTCTCAATCACAACGCAACAGAACTTAGCAGCTGCAGTGTACGTGTCTCTTTTCCAGCAGCCTTCTCCTCCACTCTCCATAGACTTCTATATACAAAGTAATTTAGTGTGCTAAATGGAGAAGGAAACATATCAGTTTAATAAGATATATTACAAAGTTTCTTATTTTCACTTCTACTAGTCATTTGTGAAAAGTTTTCTTTTTTTCCTTCCATAATTGGCATTACACCTAGACTACCTTTATGCACTGGAGTAAAGATTCTACAATTTTCCAATGGGAAAGATATAATGCAGAACTAGTTATCAGTTTTATTGTATAAAAAATATTTACATGTAAATGGAAACCACTAACTATTTCACAAGACTAGAAAACAGGACTAGAGCGCTACATTTTGGAACAGGAAGTCGACTTTTCTGTCTGGATACAATTGAACAGGGAGATTACAAGTAAATCTTTAGAGAAAGACAGCTAGAATATATGATGTGTCACGCCACAGAATTTATTAACAAGGACAGGCAGATATTGAAAAGGTCACCAGCAGGAAGTCAAGCATTTGGCAATGGCAGATGAATAAGTATTGTATAAGATCTTTGTACGTGGGCAATAACTGGATGAAATAACATTTGTACAAATGTTCATTTCTGACCACTGCCCTTGTAAATATGCCAGTGATCTGGCAACAAAAAAAACTTATTGGTCAGCCGATCTCATCTTTTGTGTGGCTATAACAAATCACTGGTCGTTGGCAACACTTCATCTTGGGTGAACAGGGATGTGGTGGCAACAACAACAAAATGTTGTGCCCAAATGATCATATTAACAATTGTTCAGCGACATACAGTATTAGTGATCCATGTTGTAATTGTCTCGCTATATGACTAGGGTTGAGCGATCTTGTTCGGAAAAGATTGGATTCCGATCGGCGATCGAGAAAATATCACGATCGCGATCGGAATTCCGAACACAATCTTTTTATGTGGGATCGAGATCGGTGATTTTTCCCACAATGCTTTGCTTAGCCTTCACACTGAGTATACGATGTATAATCAGTGTGAAGGCTCCGCTGCAGTTCCATAGGAATGAATGGACGCAGCTGGCACACAGCCTTAACCCCCTGCGCGCCGGCTGCCTCCATTCATTCGAATGGAAGGCTAAACTAAACATCTCTAGCAGCTACTCACCTCTAGAGATGGCTGCTCCGGTGCCCTCCTTCTTCTTGTTTTGCTGCGCCGCCTCCCAGGTTAGTGTTTAAACCGCTCGGTAGGCGGGGCTTGTGGCTTAGGAGAGTGTGGGCGGGTACAGGGTGGGGAGACGTGACGTCTCCCCTCCCAGTACCCGCCCACACTCTCCTAACCTGGCAGGGAGGGGGCAGCGAAGGGAGAAGAGCAGCGTGGAGCGGCAGCGAGGCAAAGAAGAAGGAAGGCACTGGGCACCGCACCAGCCATCTCTGGAGGTAAGTGGACACCAGGGGGGACTAAGTAGCCAGAGGATTAAAAAAAAATCCTCTGGCTACTTTAGTGATTCACTACACAGCGTGGATTCTAACAATTGTTAGATTCCATGCTGTATAGTGAATAGGATTGCTTTTAAAATACGATCTCCGATTAATAAAAAATTCCCATTGACTTGCATTGGGATCGGAATTGGGATCGAGATCGGGTTCGAATGAAAAATGATCGGAAATCAGATTTTAAAATCGATCCTGAAAAGTCAAGATCGGCTCAACCCTATATATGACCAATTGGCACTTGTTACTGGCAAAAACAAATCTGCCGGTGTAAAAGAGTCCTCAGTCTTTAATATAAGATTATAAGGAATGACTTCTGCTTAAAGCCCTTTAAATAAGAAATTGAAGGGAACTTCTGAAAGCCTATGATAAAGCAGTAATTTGAGTTACTGCATCCTTTACCTGTGGAGGACGGGCTGGTGGTGTGCTGATCAGAGGGGCTGGACCCATTGTAGATGCTGCATTGAGACTTCTTTCCCTTTCATCCTGGTAAATTCGGTCTCTCTCAGCTTCAGGTAGCTGTAAGAAATTCTGCATTGCCCGTAGATTTACCAGTAATGACTGAGATGCTGTCTTGGGATCTTCTTCCTTTCGCAATATTTCCGAGAGCAAGCCCTAAATTAAGGGATTAGAACATATTAGCTGTAAAAATTTAGACGCCATTGTACCTAACTACGTTCTTCTGCCAAGAATACAGGACAACTGCTAACAGTAAAAAAAAAAAAAAGAGATAAAAAGCTGAACATTTGATAAGAATAAATAAGATACAACACAGCAACATAATATCAATGTAAACTATTGTAGACACTATAAAATCTTTTTTTTTTTTTAAAGGAAAAATCAAAAATTTTGCCAAATTTGCTAGTGTTGCTTTATGTCACTGGTCAAAACCAGCTGAAATAGAGTAAAAGTTGAGAAAAAATATATTAATAAGGGATGTGTGCTGAACACATGAACCTAGTAATGTACATGTAATCTAAGTTGTGATTCATTTAATTTAGA
Source organism: Leptodactylus fuscus (assembly GCF_031893055.1). NCBI lineage: Eukaryota > Metazoa > Chordata > Amphibia > Anura > Leptodactylidae > Leptodactylus > Leptodactylus fuscus. Next base: position 173,451,011 of record NC_134268.1, on the reverse strand, counting down.
AGCCTTAGGTTACCCTCGTGTAGGGGTAGTTAATTCGGAAAACAGTAGCACAAATAAATGGCTGATCTTAATAAGACCAGACAGGTAAAGGGACACGTTAACTGGATGTCAGACCCAAGACAGTCAATTATGAAATGTCTTCAAGTCTCTTAATGTATAAGGCTGGGCTTACACGGCGTTTTTTTTGCTGAAGAACTGCACAAAGTGTTCAATTACAGTAGTAAGTAAAACATTTCTACCGTGTCAGTACACCAGAGGTTTTCAATTTAATGGCTATTAGCCTAGAGGTGAAATGTATAGTAACGTGCCAGGCGGTACTGAAATTAAAAACTGCATGCAGTTCTTCTCAAAAACGCACAATGTAAACCCAGCCTCAACAAAAATCTAATTATTAATAAAGCTTAGTACACAGGATGATCTTACTATTAGGTTTGAGTGTGGACCAATTCAGACCACCCACTCCGGGATTAAAATGTATATGATTTTAGCATCACATCGAGAAAATAGTTCTACTTTTCTGGTGGCAGTAAGAATTTTTGGAAGAGTTCTGCACAAATACTGCAGGTGAAAAATGTAACGGGGACAGAAGGGCCAACCATTTGCAACCATTATTGTGAAATTCCGTTATTCATATGGACCAAATATCAGCCACGCTTACAGGAAGGCCATAGTGACTGACCAGCCCCAATTCGTAGTATTGAAATTTCATTGGATCTAGTTTTCTAACATTTTTGTCACACACCTTCCTTGTTCCCTGTTTTTGTCAAAGACCTTCCATGTTCACTGCCAACTGAACAATTTGTGGTGGTACGAATATGGAGATATAACACAACACACAACCAACGTCATACCTTCCTAACTAACTGCTTTGGGTTTGGTGGTTAGTGACCACTAGAGATGAGCGAACACTGTTCGGAACAGCCGTCCCGAACAGCATGCTCACAGCACGCTCCTATAGAAATGAATGGAAGCGGCCGGCGCTTCCATTCATTTCTATGGGAGCGTGATGTTCGGATCGGCTGATCCGAACAGTGTTCGCTCATCTCTAGTGACCACACATCATATATACAATATCTCTGGAAATGTTGGAGCCACACTTATTTGGAAGTATGTAAAACTTAGAAAGAATTATTTGAGCGTCAATCATCTGCTGCATCAACTATGCAATATTAATAACTAAATAAGGTAGTACAAATTAAAGAGGTTTTCTGAGATCACAAGAATTTGCCTTAAGGGCTGACATGGTAGAAAATAATAAAAGAACCATTATGTACTTGGTAAATTCCATGCTGTTCTAGCACTGCAGCTCTGATGGTCCCCGATGGTCATTGTTGCATTTTATGTAGCAGTAACATATTGTACACCTGCGTGACTGCTGCAGTTAGTCATTGGTGTCCATGATCTACATGTACATATTCCTGGCAGCAGCAGTCAGATGGGACTACAGCATGCCATAGCTGCCAAGAAGTCAACAAAGACTGGTAGGGACCACCAGAGTGGTGTTGGATTTATGGCAACTTACTGCGTTTTCTTATTAGCCATTTTGTTGTGATTTCTGAAAACCCCTTTAACATAAAACATGTTTCCCGCGAAACAAATATGCTCAAGGTAGAAATATCTAAGTCTTAAGTTCAATAGCGTCTAGCATGTCTAGTCATTCAAGTTCTTCTAACAATAAAAGTTGGACAAAGCATATACTTGTCTTCTACCAAACGCCATTAACTACAGTGCTTAAGATAAATACACACAGTAACTCACAACCTTCAGTTTTATCATCGCAGCACAGATAACCTCCCCACAATTATTGATGGGGTCATGGCAATTAATTGGGCATGTAATTTATTAAGCATTGCGAAAACAGAAGGCGGCTGAACTGTGCATCTCATTTATAGTCTGAGAAAGCTGTCGGCTGTGATTCAGAGGCTCTTTATCAATCTTGTAGTTTATCTCTATTCTGATAGGAAACACCTTACTAACAAGAGGAAAGATCATAAAGCTCTACTTCCTAATAAAATGCATTTATCAACATACAACTTTTGGAGGTCACTTTGTAATTCACCATGTGTTCACTTTAATAAAATCCTGGTCCTTGAACATATTCACGTACAAAAGGACGGTAGGTGTACAGGTAGTGTAACATAATAACTAACTAGTGCATCAAAAATAGTAAATTCCACATTGGTCGCAGTTAATGGTCAGCCTTGGCTTTGAAGTCATTGGGTTTGAAGTTCAAGGAGAAAGGACTTTGGGTGAAAAAATGGGGACTGTCCCCACAGTGGGATACATAATGGTGAATAAAAGGATCGGGCATAATGGATTTTTTGGAGGGGGATAACTACCACCAGCGGTGTCTACCCACATGGGTATGGATGTATAAGAGGGTTGTCTTTTTGCTGATGGGTATCTGAAGCATATGACCATCTTTAGTCTGCTATCTAACCAAGTAAGGATAACAGATAGCCATAGACAGTGGAAAGTCGTCTAAGGAAATCGAATTAGTAAGTTTCGGCTTAATATTGAGAAAAATGCAACAAGGCGACCAATTTATCTGCACTTAAATAATACATTAGAACCTAGGTACTAACCCTGTGGTATGTATAATTCAAGGAGCTACAAGCTATGACTCTAAGGTGTCGCTAGCATTGCGGCATAGTGTATGATCACAGCCTTGGGAGTAATTTGTAGTTTGACTAGACCAGCAGAAAAAATGCAAGTACTTTTACCTTGATGGTCAAAGCCACCTCATAGATCAAAGCCTCGCTTTCAAGAAACCTAGATGACAAGATCTGGGATTAAATCCAAACCAGAATCTCTCTTTCAAAGGAAAATGAACCCATCTGCAGAAGCTGTTTTGGGGTCATTGGTTCTCATCAGTGCAAAGCAGGATACTGGTTGGCTGAGTGAGAGGTTATAGATGTGAGTCTCCTCATTTTGGTGGAGATATTCTGGTTTGACTTTAATCCCAGATTCCGTCATTTAGGTTTCTTGAAAACTAGGAATTCATCTATAGGGAGCTAGTAGGGTGGCGCTAGAGCAGATTTTATTTTTTTTTTGTATGTTTTTTTTTTTTTTTTTTTTTTGGGGGGGGGGGGGGGAGTTTTTTTTTACATAAGGCATTTTTTGGAGGTGTTTTTAGCTTTTTTTTTTTTTCCTCCAGCACAGTGTATGGACCTTGAAAAAACTGCTAGCAAAAACTGCGTCAAAAACCGCTTGCTGTTTTTCTGCCTCCCATTGGTTTTTTGAGGCGGATTGGTCAGCTCGCTTTGTTTTTCTGCTAGCGTAAAAAAAACGCTAGCGGGAAAAAAAAAAAAAAAAGCTAGCGGATTACATAGGACTCTATTGTTAGGCGGCTTTTGGAGGCAGATTTTGAGGTGGATTCAGCGTCAAAATCCCTGCCGAAAAACTCTGTGTGCATTAACCCTAAGACTCTGCACAGCAAAAAATAGCCTGCAAAGACAATATTCTTACATTGTATCCCTCCTCATTAGACTAGAGAAACAAAGTAAAGCACTGCCTTATTCCATGCTTCATTGATGGAAATGGACTACACTGGAAAGATTGGCTTTGGTGCCAACACTGCCCCAAATAGAAAAAAAGTTTATAAGAATAGTCCTAACTGACATGACAATCAGGGGTTAACTATGGTATTCCCCGTAATCCAGTATACAACATAGCCAACACCTTTAAAGTTAATTTCAGAGTGCTTTAGAAATGTAGGATGAAGCGCTAGCATGAAGCCGTCGCCTGTCTGGCTTCCAGATTGTCTCGTCTCTATACATAATCATTGATTGAAGCTGAATTGATCAGTCTCAAGCAACATCAAAGCACCAAGGAGGAAAAAAAAATCCTTCACCCAAGAAAGCAACACTATCTACAATGTCTTTTAGAGACTCACAAAATGAGATCCTTGGTCCAGGTGGAGGATTAATACGAAGATCCACCTAACAGTTTGGGTCATTGCCAAGAATGAAGCATACATAGTTATCTGCTAGAAGGAGCGCTGTGGTGACACCGTAATAGTACCTTTTTCTTACCTTTTATTCAATAATGATAGAGACTGTTGGTTTATTCCTAAATTATACTACAAAGAATTACGCGGAGCACAGTAGCAATTATGTAGTTACACTTAAGCAGCAGATCTCATTTTACCACGTAATTTACACAAACTTAAACTCCTTGTAAAAACTACAGGATTGTCTATTATCCACTGTGATTCCAAGGACCTCATTTTAGGAGGTTTTTTTTTTTTTTTTTTTTCAAAAAAAAACCCTGCAAAAGTACAACTCTGAATAAAACTTGCCCACGTGTAAAATGTGTTCTTATCCCCCCAAACTAAATGGGACACGCTTTCCCAATAGCAATTCCGTACCGTCTACGTCGTAGGATCATTGTTCCGTTTTTTTATGCCAAAAAGTAATTGAACCTGATAATACAATATGCCGATTTCCCTCATTTAAAGAATCTATGCTTTTATGCAGTTTAAATAGCTAATTTTCTCCGAAAAAGAGGGTATATAGTTTTTTTTTTCTGTTTTACTTCTAATCTGCTTTAATTGTCCCTGTTGTTCATCCCCATCTGTATTATAGCAATGAATCCAGCAACTGGAATTCTTAAGGGTGCGCAAAAGTAATAATGAAATGGTTTCGCTCCTGTATTACACTTGTGAAGCTCTCCGATACAACAGTCCCTTTATTACAACAGCTCATCTAAAGAAACAGCATGGAAGAACAAAAACATACAGATATTTATTGACCTCAAAGGAAGAGGAAAAAAATGTCCCTACCGCAAAAGAGTAAGAAACTGTGTTTTTTTTAATAAGAAAATGCATATGACAGATTAAGAAAAGGCGGGTGGAAGCGCGACGCTTCCTCATTTCAATGATGAAAATCTGTCCCTTACCACGTAATATGGTAGAGAATGAATGGTTCGGTTTGGGTCGATTATGGATGAGAAGCCCTTCCGCATGTGTTATTTCGCTAAATAGTTGGCGCGCTCTCTAGAAATACTCGACTACAAATAGCACAGGTTAAGACAAACTGTTGACAAGTTCCCTTTAACAAGTTTATTCATGCATCATTAGAAGTCATTTTGTCATGTAGCTTCCAATCTCTAATTCACAGGGGACATTCCCGAGATAATGCTAATTCCTAGAAACTGCATATATTTGAAAGAAAGTGACAAGTGCAAAGGACTCCGATATTTAAAAAGGCATTGTGAGCTCCACCCGTGAGTGAGACTTGTCAGGCTGGGGCTGATGGCACCTGTAACATAAACTAGAAATGTCATCTCTATACAATTAGCAGTAATACTAGAAATAGCAACTGTGCAGTCTTTATTCTCAGCTATCGCTCTCAGTTCTACACGTATCAGCTCTGCGTGACTGCAAAAGCAACAGTAAATCAAATACAAGACTACATATACATGGAGAATACAGTCCAAAGCATATACTTAAAGGGGTTTTCTGAGTATAAGACTGAAGACCTATATTCTTGGGAATCCAACACCCAGGACCCCAAGATCAGCTATTTGAAACAACATCAGCGCTCTGTGAGTTCTGCTTCCATTGCGCAGGGTATATACTGTCATAGTCACATGGTCTATTTGTGGCTTTATCTCCTTCATAGTGAATGGGCCAATGGGGAATACCAAGCACAGTCACTCGATAAGGTACAGTATTGTGCTAGGTTTTCAGTGACGAGGCTGAGGTCTTTTCAGCTGAATCTGGGTGTCAGACCCCCACCGATCCTCAATTAATGACTATGGACCGCTTCACATCAGCGTTCAGGTTTCCGTTCGGGTAGTCCGCTTTGGGGACCCCCCAAACAGAAACCTATACACTTTAAAAAGCGGTTACTTAAGAAACCATAAAGACCCCATAAACTATAAGGAGTCCGTGTACCAAAACATGTAGAGAGAAAAGTCCGCTTGGGGACCACCCGAATGGAAACGCGAACCCTGATGTGAATTGGGCCTTATCCAGAAAATAGATCATCAATCCTATAAGCCCTAAGACCTAGGGTTGTGGAGTCAGTAGGCCAAACCACTGACGTTGACTTCTCTACTATTCCATAGCCTAACTCTGACTCAGTAAAATTCCTCCATTCATTATAAAGCTAGCAGCTGAATTAATGGGAACATAAATATGCAACAAACTGTACATCTAATTAATGATACAATATTAATATTTGTATAATCTAATTAAAATAATTAAACATTTTAATATGAAGCCAGAATCGGCAACTGTTTTCTGACACTACATAAATTTGGCCCCGTATCTGACTCTGCATCCCTGCTAAAAAACCCTTTAAGACCTACAGTGATTGTCCAGCTCGCAGGTATTAGTGCGGAGAAGGTCTCAGTCCTTCAGGTTCAATGAGTTTCCAATATGTTGGAATTTGGAAGAGAAATCTGTCCACACATTTACAGTGAATAAGGAGAAGCTCCGAACACATCTTAAAGGGAGTGTCTTACACCTTTCATTATGTTTATAGAACAATCACATCTATGCATTCTAATGTTTTGTTTTTTTTTACTTTAAAAACTTCCCTAGGCTTTGCTGTACGGGACACACATTTCCTTCATTGTCTTCACAAACAGTACAGCAGAGAGTTTGTGTTTTATGGCACCTGCTAAGAATGAGAGTCAATACACAGAGAAAAGACTAAGATCATCTGAAAAAGTTCTGAACAGCGATCCCATAGCACAATAGAAACAACAATCATGATAACAAGATGACTGATGACTCTGCTCACTCTGCCCCAGTCTATACAACAACACTGGGATGTGGGTTACAGAGAACAGGACGTGTCGGCTTCCTCTGTTATGTCTGCAGTTGGGGGAAACTTGGGATGTTCTTAAACTACATTCAGAATATTTAAGACTTCAATTCACGAAGACCTTGCGTGACATGCATTTTTTGTACTGGATTTTATAATGTAAAAGTATAACATACACTCCAATCTAGAAATATTTAACAGCAGCACATTCCGCTAAAAGGTTTACGTTCTCCCAAAGCATTCTTTGTCGCTTCTCCTGCCTAAAAACTCTTGAAAGAAATTATATGGTAGAAACAAATGAAGGGGGAAAAGGGTACAATCCATTGGCAGCTGCAACATTTTGTTTTGTGTTTGCTGTCATTTCCATAAAAACTAAAACATTCAATAAGAACATTTTGGTTTTCATCCATAATGTAGCATAATGGTTCTCAAAACTCTCCTTGGGGACCACATTGTACACTAGACTCTAGGAATAAGAAATGCGCTGGATATATACACTTAATTTTCACATGAATAGGATATGTACTGTAAACTAAAAAAGGACTTGCACAAAATTTCAGCTTTAGAACACCAGTAAACAGAAAGAAAGGACTATGATAGGTATCAGAGTAATATACAAGTGCGATACGCTACCTCAAGCAGACCTATTGAATGATCACACATTGGCGACCAGTCTTATAAAACATACTAACTTATTGTAGTTTACTTCCATCTTAGGCTAAGTTCACATGGAGTATTTTGGACCGGAACCTGAGGCAGAGGCCGCCTCAGGTTCCGGTCCAAAAAACGGATAGCCACGACTGAATGCTGGTGCACTACACCGGCATCCAGTTGCTCACTCCGCTCCGGATTAGGCCCGATGAATGGGCCTAGTCGGGAGTGTCTTCAGGCCGAATCGCGAGGCGAATCAGCCTGAAAAATGAGCATCTCGCTTCTTTTTCCAGGAGCCAGAACAAAACGGCTCCCAGAACAAAACGGCTCCCGGAAAAAACACCTGACCCGCTCCCATTGATTTCAACGGGAGCCATCTTTTTGGTCAGGATTTTGAGGCGGCTTCAAAATCCTGACCAAAAATCTCTGTGTGAACTTACCCTGAAGGTATCCATACAAAGTCCATTGAAGACTGCTGCTAGGAAGACTGAACTAACATCTATTGGTGTGTTCCATCTCCATTAATCTTTCTACATTAAGCAGTTAGTTGTATTGACCCAAAAAGTGGATGACTCTTCACAGACTACAAGTTTTGTTTTTTTTTGCTTTTTGTTTTTAACTTGAGTCAGCTTAGAATCAAGTTAAACCTGAAAACACGTTACAAATGGGTATTTCATACAGCAAATCTTCAAACCCAGTTGACAAGGATATTACTCATTCCACACGCATATTATGCTACAAAGCCGAGATCTTGGGGATTTGTTTGCTGTAGTCCTCACATTGAGGAACTGTTTTAGCCGTCCCATTCCTGCCTATGACATGGAGGGAACACCGTGTTCACTGACTATAATTTTTCCTAACAAAATCATCTCATTTTGACTCACTGACTTCTGTAGAACTAACATATTTTTTAGTTATGGAAGAAAATACACAATGTTCTCTTCGTGCTACAGACAAACAGAAGTCTCCTCAAATTTCACGCGATCCCTATGTGTAAGACATGAGATGAATTGGAAAGTGGGGGTTAACTGTAGTAACCATAATTTTTGTCTTTTCAATGGAGTTAAAATAATTTGAGTATAATATATTAGGGAATGTGCAGGTTGGAATATATATAATATCTGAGTAATATTTCCATAGTGCGGTAAACGCTATACACTGTATATACTGTATTAGGGAAGGTTAAAATATCTCAATGCTGTGGGCCATAATTATGGCTTTATAAGGATTTCCATTGATCTGAACCTCTATGATCACACATTCGTAATTACATGGTTATGTGTCCTGTCTATAACCTAGGTGATGGTAAAGGGTATAAAGAGGTAACAAAGACAGTCTTCTAGTCAGTGGAGAGGTACACTCAATAAGACCATTGGTGTCCATTTATCATAAAGCACAAGCATATCCATTGATTTTTCTAAATTGAGTTAACATTTATATCAATTTCTGGAGTAAATGTTACTAAAGGTGCCAAGCCATGGACGGCTACATCCTTCTTGTTAATACCTATTCCTGATAGGGCCACCTTTCAAGAAAGTGACGTGTGGGGTAATAATGAACCAAAAATTGCACAAAGACCTGTTCCTGGTGCCTAACTTTTTGGGTTATTTTAATTAAGGTCTACGGCTCTTGTACTGGTCTAGCTGGCTCCTAAAATTGTCAGCATTTTGTTCACCTCTCCTATATGCCATAAGCATAGTGATAAATATATATTTTCCTTTCTTCTACTTGGATTTGTAAATGATTGTACTTGTATTAGTAGACTTTGGTTTGATTGTAAGGCTAGGTCCACATCTACGTTCGGGTATCCATTCGGGGGATCCCCAGAATGGAAACCTAATCCACTTAAAAAAGCGGTTTCCTGTGGACCACATAGACTATAATGGGTCCGCCTGGTTACCACCAAAAAGGGCGAAACATGCAGAGAGAGGAATGGAATCCCCGAACGGAGAGCCAACGTTGGTGTGATCCCAGCCTAAGTTGAAGGTATCCATTAGGAGGTCATTGTTTAGGCCATGTTAGTCCTGTCATGGAGTGTGATATATGACATGCATGATTTCTCATGCATTTGCAAACTATAACAGTGTCTTGACTGTAGTCAATACTTGGGTGGTAGGAAGAGGCAGCCTTGCTCCTCCCTTCTGTCAGTTATCTTTAGGAAAAAAATTATTAAAATAGAGAATCGTCAATAAGCTTGAAAAGAAGCAAAAAACTGGTGGCAGTACAGAACTGCACTATGCTATTTTACAAAGCACAAAAAAACCCTCAAAAAACCTATACTGACATATACAGGCCAATTGGAGACCAAAAGGACACTAGTGATCACTGTTGAGTATATGGAAGCCTATGGATACAGTTGATATATTACCACTCAAATAGGACAAAGACTGACATGCATTTCTGTTAAGGATGGCATCAGATAACTAAAGAGAATAGTATTTTCCCAATTACATATATGACACACATTAATACCCCTTCCATGTACACAGGATTATTTACATAAGATTACTCCATGTACACGTTTTTCAGTACATTTGTCTTTTAATTCCCTCTAATAACAATGTTCCCAATACAAAATTACTTAAAGGAGTTTCCACCCCATAATGCATATTTCATACTGATGACCCATCCATAGGGTAGGCCACCTGTATGTGATCTGTTGGGGTCTGATACCCAGATCCAGCATAGATCAGCTGCTGCAGAGTATTCATGTAAAAATAAAACAGCTCTCAGATAAGACGTATCCTACTTACTGGCATCAGCAGGTGCTGCCTAGGTAAGTACTAACTATTAGTTTTTTTGTGGACTGCTTTTGAACCTTTTTTTATTCAAGGAGTAAGACAACCTCTTTGGGTCCATTCACACGGAGGAAAATGGTGCTGAATTTGGTGTGTAATTTCAGCGCTGAAAAAAAGACTCCCATTGACTTCAATGGTTTCCATTTTACGCGTGTAAACTGGAACCCACTGAAGTCAATGGGAGTCTTTTTTTCAGTGCTGAAATTACACACCAAATTCAGCACCATTTTCCTCCGTGTGAATGAACCCTTTAAGGTGTTACAAGGTGTACACCCATAGATAACTTCTTATCCTGAGCAACTGATTATTGCTTTTTGCAGAAAAACGGTCACCTGGTTTCCACCAAATATCCTAACTAAAAAGCCTCAGTAAGATTTAGTTGTGTAGGTTACAGTCAATGTTGCATTACAATGGAATGTCTTGAAAGTATCTGAATAAATAAGGCATTTCTGCTGACTCTTTGCTTAGGTGAAAATGAGTCTAGGGGTGCTATTACACGTGCCCTTTTTCCTTGCGTTAATGTATGTGCTGCTTCTTCTACACCATTGTAAATGGATAACACTGACAAAATGCAAAGGAAATGTATGGCTCCAAAATCTATGGGCGGTAATGTGAGTAAAAATGCAGATGTGTAATAGTACCCTAAAGGTTGTCATACACATTAGACATAAGTAGGCTGAACAATTGCTTATTCATCTGCCGAACCCAAATGTACTGTACACATTCCATGCAAAGTGTAAGGGATTCAATAGAATCCCATCCAAACATTGCAGAAAAAAACCCGCAGCAGAAATGCTGCGATTTCTCTGTGAACAGGGCTGCAGGAGAAAATCATAACGCGTTTTCAGCACAGTTTTTCTCACAGTGTTTTTCCGCTGCAGCCTGCTACGTTGGGCCTTAGCCTAAAGGGAGTGCTGTATTTTACGTCGACAAAACCAAGAGTGGCTTCAACGGGAATGGGAAATATATACAGTATGAAGCTTTTATAGGTCTCCCTTAGCAGGAATTTTATCAGATTCTATAAGGTGCTCTGGTCGAATAATATTGTATAAGATACAAATCAGGAGGTGAAATGAATCAGATGCCATATAACAAAGACTGTCTATATCACATGAGAACATTCCAGAAATAATAGGTCAGGTTGTTACTAAATAGAGATGAGCGAACACTGTTCGCATCAGCCGATCCAAACAGCACGCACCCATAGAAATGAATGGAAGCACCTGTGACGCTGACTTTGCCGGCGGCCGACCGGCGTCACAGGTGTTTCCATTCATTTCTATGGGTGCGTGCTGTTCGGATCGGCTGATCCGAACAGTGTTCGCTCATCTCTATTACTAAGTGTTATCAGTTTTTAGACTCTGCTTACATATTTATGTTTTATATATATTTAATAACCAATGCCATACAGTGACATCTGATAACCATACAGTCGTACTGTATACATATATGTATGATTTGTATACATGCTGTATACGTATCACTTAAGAGTATTCCTGGAGACTACACTACAGGCTCTACATTTTCCTTCTTCTCTTGAAAATGCTAAAATATCTCATCTACTGGTTTCTCCAAATCTAACAGCGGCATATTGTGTCTTAATAAAGATTTCTTTCAAAGCTATTTCAGTGACTTCTGGTTTCTGCGCACTTTCAAAAAATCCTATTTTAGTCCTTTCCAAAACCATGAAACCATACTTTGTACAGAAATGGATTAGACTAAAAAAAAATCATAAATGACAATATTTTGCAAGACCCATGTTTTATTGCGTTCATTGTGGGACTCCTTTATTTAGCATAATGATTAGCAGAAGACTGGAAGGCAGTCATTACAAGCCACACTTGAACTATTAGCGGTATTTAATGTGTATTATCACTGTCAATGGCTGAAGAAACTGTGTAAAAAGCAAGATAATTCTACTGCATATTATTTACAAGGCTATTACTGATGCATCTGGCCTTATATTAGGAATCAATCACTGTCTTACAATTGTAAAAGCTATGACATCACACAGCTAGCTAATAAACCTGCTATATACTGGATGGATGGATGAAGCTGCTTAGTAAAAGGGAAAGGATTCTATTAGTTATAAAGTGTTATAAAAATCAGCATTTAAATACAGCCCCTATTCACACCACTGGCTCACCATTCCAATCGGTACCAGCATTGTGTATGGCGCCATTTTTGGTCACATGCTTCATCATAGACTCATTTGCAAATGATGATTTTTATGCATTGATCAACAATAAATGAGAATTTTATCATTGACTTTCTGCATTTGGACTGATGCTAAGTCCTTAGGTTTCCCTTCTTGGGGACCCAAGAAACGGAAACCCAATCCGCTTAAAGAATGGTCATCTGCGGACCCCATACACTATAATAGGGTCCACTGGGTTTCTGCCCGAAAAATGCAGAGAGAAAAGTCCTGCTTTTTCAAGCGTAATGGGGACATAATCCCTGAACGGATATCGAGTGCTAGTGTAAACCCAGATGGCGCAGTTTTCAGTACAATACTGTGGAAACTATTTTTTTGGGAAAAAGCAACTTGCCCATTGTATTTATTTCTAAACAGTTGCAGTCCTCAGGTGTTGTATATAATATCATGTATTCCTCTTGACTGTAGTTTTAGCTTCGTAGATAACACTGAAAAGCCCTACAAGAAGTTTTGAACCCCCGGCCTAATTTTAGCACTGTGGAAGGAAACCATCATATCCAGAAGATACCAAGAGATAATATACAAAGACCATTCTATCTGGATTGCTCCGGTACTGTACAGGTGGCCATACAGCTTGCTCTAGGCTCACACTAGAGTCAACTTTTCATTGTTCTGTCCCATTGGAGAACCAGAACAACATACAAGTAAACCACTAAAATAGCAGTCATATACGGAGCTCAACAGATCTCATTGACTATAATGGGGTCTGTTGGGGATCCGCTGTTTTATAACTCGAAGTAGCAGACAAAAAAGCCATGCATATAGGATTTTCTTCATTCACCAATTTTAGGTGGACACTGCAATGGGGTCTCCTAATGGAGAATCCACACAGATGTGAATGTAGCCTTAGATAGTTGTTGACCCAATACTTGTTTCCATCCAACCATGCTCCTTCCAGTTCCAGAGCTGTAATGTCGGTAGGCCAAACCACTGAGTCAGAAGCAATAAAGCTCCTCTAATTCATTAAAAATCTAGAGTTCGGATTACTATGAAAGTAAATATGCAATAAACTAAAATCTAATTAATTATACAATACCAATAATTCTCTGGCGTAATTAAAAATAATCACATTATTTTGACGCTATAGTCAGAAACTTTTTTTCAACACTAACTCCACCCAAAACTGTTCCCGACTCTGATTCCAAAGCCCTGCTCAGCTTAGTTACTTATCTCCCTTGAGAAGCCATGCTAAAATCCAACATGCCTAACCTTTCTTACTCCTAGCATCTTCCAATTGGGGAGAGTCAGAAGGTTCCCCACATACATTAGTCATATAGTCCCACCAAACTTATGGGTTTGGACCACATATTTCTGCCATAAGGCAGCAAAGCTAAGTATTTTTAGAGCCCACTGACTATATTTGTCCCCTCTTTATCTATAAAGTAGGTGCAGGGATGTGCTTTTGCAAATACAGAACCGTACCCCACAGTTTCTGTCATCTGAACATTTACAGATCATAAAATTTGAAGAAATGTACAGGGCTTGCTTTTACTAAAGCCAAAAGCAAGCTTCTGAGACAACATCGGAATAATAGGATGGACTTTGGTTTCCTATTATGGTGAGGAACAAGCAAAGATCAACCAACACCAAACTAACAATTCAGGAGGACCTGTCCTTAGAGTTTTGTGCTGTGCCTGTTACATTACCCGCACCTACTCTGCGGCTGACTCTATAGAGATGCATTCTATAGGAAAGGTAAATGGTAACTTGCCAATGGAGAACCTATTTTTGCCCGTGGCTGCTGCACCTTGGGACCTGTCAAAAATCTATGTTAGGGGTTGCAACTACGTGGTAACCACATGAGAAAATGGGTGATGTGGCCGGCAAGGTTATGGCCCCGGGCACACTAAATAGCTCATTGGCATATCGATTAAAAGCTGATTTTCTTGGCACCAAGATTGTACTTTAACACAAAAAATATATATCTTCCATATGTTACCAACCACCACTGCCATTGTATATCAGTGTTTAGACATAATTTAGGCTGTGATTTACAAATCAGTGATAACATAAGAATAATATACTCCATATATAAATCTACAACAAAGAAATGTTAAAAAGGAAATTTTCTAGAAACTGGTCTGAGACTACAGTGGTGGATATGTAGCTATCCAGTGACCTGTACGTTTCTAAAGCCTATGCATAAGGGAAATCAAAAGCTGTCAATTTTTACAATAGTCAGAGCCTTTATTAGATATAAGCATTAGTAGGGGGGTTTCTATCTTATAGACTTTCCTGCTACAACAATTCAGTTACAATGTTTCTCCATTGCCACATTGTACTGTGCTCTCTGCAATGGACACCATCTCACATAAATGCATTACGCTTTAAAAATAATCTTCATCTAGTTAACATGCCTTCACATTTACTAAACAGCTGCAAGACAGAAGAAGCCTGTAAAAAGGAATCGAAGCTGCCAAGGTAAACTAGCTACACATCGATGGATAACCTAAGCGATGTCATAGAGGTATGGAACAAAGCAGTATGGAAGTAAATTGTTCATTTCACTCTCCAACCCTGGATGTATGTATACCACATAGACTGAACAGCGGGGAAGATTTATCATGATGTAAGATGTAGGAATACGAAACAAAATGATGCCACCTATGCCAGACAGTCATGTATGTTACATAATACGACTGGCACAATTTGCTAGATATAGTAGACGTTTTTCTCTTTCTTTTGTCACCTCATTACAGATACAGATCTACACCAATCTTTGCTCTAAGAATGGAGAATGTCCAATTAATATGTCATACATTTAACTCCCTTTGGCCATATTTCTCGATGATTTTCATTACTGTGCATATAATAAATTTGTTGTGCATTATGGACTCAATTTGCTATAGAATTTGAGAACTTTTTAGTTACAAAGTTATCCCAAATTTTTGAAGAGTGGTGGCATATTCTTCTTAAGAGTGCATTGACATGAGACATAACATAATGGAAACACAGCAAAATGCAAGATCACAAAGCTCTCATCCACCTCCTTAATCCTTGTCTATAGACATACAACACAAGTGATCTAGACCACATACATTGATCAGAACAAACTACAGGAGAACAGGAGAGCAGCATGCTTCCAATGTGAACTAGACCAGGTCCACATTTCTACACAATTTCTTGTATTGCTGCAAAGCATCTAAAACGAAAATTGCAAATATTCTACCAGTGTGTGCGTCTACATAGCAAGTGTTCCTGCACCGATCCTGCAGTCTTCATTATTAAGAAGAGGACAGATGGAGGAGACTGCAGGATCAGACTACACATGGTTTGTTTGTTGTCTGTTACCATGGACAGACAAAGGTCTGTATCGGAGTTTAGATACAAAACATAAGATTTACTTTTTAATCTGTATCTAAATCATAACAACAACATGCCGGTATTTGCAAAGGCGTAAATGCTCTTTAACCTTGTATTGCAAGATTACTGTAAATGAGAACCAGTTAGATGGCTGGGATTTAAGGCAAACACGGATGTGACTAGTTCAAGGTCGAAACTTCTACAACCCGCAATGATCAGGCTGCTTATGCAGGAGGCATGCTAAAGGCACAAATACCAGTATCTATCTAATCATTTATCTCATCCGAGGCAGCCATGTATGGTATGCATCTGTTCATCTACCAGGAAAGTGGGAGATGGAGAGGTGAGGGCAACACTCTACTGATCTTATCTACTGGAGCCTAATATTTATTCTAAGCATTACAGATCAGGTCACAGAACGACACAAAATAAACCTTATATTCAAGCCGCATATTTACCTGAGTTCTGTTGAAAGCCACGCGTGCAAATACCGCCTGCGAGATTCCTGCTCGTTTCAATTCATCACGTACCCATTGATAGATATCGGAAGACACCTCTGTGTTGGGTGAGACTTGTTGCTCCAAAGGCTTGTTGATAGATCTACTGACAGGTGGAGGGTGGTTCAAGTACTGTTGGTTTAAGGACTGCTGGGCTAATAGTCTATTCACTGCGTATTGCTGGTTCAATAACTGAGCCATCACCAGCTGCTGATTTACTAACTGAGGGCTAATAGGTGTAGATACAAGTCCTGGGTGCAGGTTGGGAAGTGGCGTCCGCACAGTTGTCTGACCGCTGAGAGAATGTTGTCCTGGGGATGAAGGCTTTTCGGGGGTATTACCGGGAACAGGCTGCTGACCAAAGTTCACATGGTTTGTATTTTGTTGAGATAGTTCAGACAGGTCTTCCATGTCAACTATGAAAAGCAAATTATTATTATAAATAAAAATATATAAACCAATTAATACAGGATAAAACAGAACTTCACATTTAATTCAAAATGAACTTATTTTCTACTTTATGTAGTGTGAATGTTATCCAAGAGCAGGATATTCTAGAAGGAGAAAAGCTGTGTTCTGTGATATATAGGTTTATATGATTTGATAAAAAGCAGAGTAAATCTTGACAGGACTCCTAGAAGAGACAGTAAGAGTAAGTTCACGTGGGGTTTTTTGGTCAGGATTTTGAGGCCGTATCCACCTCAAAATCCTGACCAAAAAGACAGCTCCCATTGAAATCAATGGGAGCCGTTCAGGTGTTTTTTCTGGGAGCTGTTTATTCCGGCTCCTGGAAAAAAGAAGTGACATGCTCATTCTTTCAAGCGGATTCGCCTCCCGACTTCCACCTGATGGCAATCCTGACTAGGCCCAATCATTTGGGCCTAATCTGGAGC
Organism: Leptodactylus fuscus; assembly: GCF_031893055.1. Taxonomy (NCBI): domain Eukaryota; kingdom Metazoa; phylum Chordata; class Amphibia; order Anura; family Leptodactylidae; genus Leptodactylus; species Leptodactylus fuscus. Next base: position 173,433,878 of record NC_134268.1, on the reverse strand, counting down.
GGAGTGCATGACTGCATTGCACCAGCATCCAGTCGCAGCTAACCGTATTTTGGTCCGGAACCTGAGGCGGCCCACTCAGGCTGATTGACAGCTCCCTATTATCTATGTGTATACAGAAGGCTTGCAATCACTGTCAGCCATGTGATCATGACCTTTACCATCTGTACTAGGAGTCCTATCAGGCTGTACTTATTCTGCCGCAGATATTCTGCTCCAGATCACATAGACGTATATATCAAACAACTCACTATAATATGTTCTCAGATATGGCAGCATAAATCTCCCAACAGGTTTGCTTTAATTGCATGATTTATAAGAAAATAGATAGCAAACTCAGGCCTGTGATCCTGCTACTGCATAGCCACTGAAAGTCACACAACTATCAATTTCAGCATGGCCTACAGCAGCAATCCTCCTTCACACTAGTAATACACAGTAGTGAATACTATTCTCCTCATATAGTAAAACAGAGGTAGAATTGTAAACCTATGCCAAGGCTATCGGATAATTATAGAACAAATGATACCCAAGCCATCCTAGTGACATATGACTCAAGACATGATCAACATATTACGCTGCATTATATTGGCCAAAAATATGATTTAAATTTGGCATCTGGCACATTAGGATAAATTATTTTTTTTTAATGGCCGCGGGGTCATTGAATTAATACAGCTCTGACCTTGTATCTGAAAAGTTCATATAACCGATGAGCCAGTTTCAAAATAGACTTTGGCAAAGAGCAGCATATCTGATTAATTCTGCTTTGGGATAGTTTTAGAGGCAAAGTTCAAGTCTTACTAAATAAAAAAAAAATCTCCCGATAGCCGGACCTATGGCAATGCTCCTATAGCTTTGTATTTACACTTGTACAACAAACGTACATTGGTCTGTATTAGTCTGGATATCATGAGAATACTCCTTTTAGTTTCACATAGACAGTGAAGTATATGACTACAATAGAGACACATATAGGGTTCATAAGCATATCCCAGATCCTGCATTATCATGAATATAGACTGATCTTATATACTCCTTAAACCAATAAGGATCTTTCACATGCATCTCTGAAACGTCTAATGTCATGACAATGGAGAACCTGTGCATTTAAATGGGCATTCTGGGGTTAAAGGGATTGTCCACCTTTGTAGTATTGATGGCCTATCTTTAGGTTAAAATTAATATTAGATCAACAGGGGTCCAACAGCCAGGAGATCAGCTATTCCAAGACAGTGATGTTAAGATGCCAAGCGTGTACTGCTCACTAGCTGTACAAGGGTCCATTCACACGGAGGAAAATGGTGAGGAATTTGGTGTGGAATTTCAGCGCTGAAAAAAAAGCCTCCCATTGACTTTAATGGGTTCCTTTTTCCACACCCAATTCCTCACCATTTTCCTCCTTGTGAATGGACCCTAAAGTGTAGCAGTGGCTTTAGGTATTGCAACGTGGCCGAATTGAAGTACCCAAGGATAGGCCACCAATATTAAAGAGGTGGATAACACCTTTTTAGCTGTAGAAAAGGGATTTTAAAAAGGCGGCTGTGGAAAAAGGGGCCATTTTATCTATTCTTCAAGGAAATGTCAAGAAAGAGTCCCATTAAATGACCTTTAGGCTAATCTTCACGAGAATCTGCAACACATACCAGCCTCAGATATCTGCCAGGAAAAGTTTGATCTAATATCGACGTGTGACCCATAAACTTATAGGTCATGCATAACACAATGCATATACATAACCTCATTTAGTTCGTCAAGGGTTAAATGCTTTTTTTTATGTAATGCATATGCATTATGTGAACGAGCTATTAAAAGGTACTTTCTAAGTTATACCAGATATTCTCATCAGTGGGGGCGGGTGTTGACACCTTTATAAAAGCTGGAATATACAATCTGCTGTGGTGCCCATTTGGCATATCTTGGCATCTGAACAGTTAATGATCCTTATTCGACTTTCCTATATGAGGCCGAAACTATCTGCAGAGCACCAACAACCCTATGTTCTCACTATCATGGGAACCTGACACCTATTAACCCACTAATAGGAATATATGACAAGTCCGAAGTGTTCTATCACTTTAAACCTACAGAATATCAATAAAATGCACAGTTTCCCATAGTGAGGTTTATAGCATGGCATGAATCACTGAAATCTACTATGACGCCACAGCGTACACAAACAGGATTTTAACAGCAATATAAAATTTAGAGAAGTCTTCCAAAATGATGAACGTTTATGTTGAATATCCTTCGTATAAACTTGGAGAACAATAAATTACCCATTTACAGAAGAAGTGACATAATCAGGTCCATATGTTCCCAAAGGGACTGGTTAAACCAGTTACAAAGACTAGTAAATTCTATAATAGCCTTATACTTTATTAGCTCCGAACTAGAAGCAACACAAATTTCTGTACTATCCTCTTTGCCAAATCAACTGGAAAGGCAACATTGTATGGAGAATGCTTAACAAAGAGGACTATAATTTACATGCCACAAAATCTATTAAGCACGTGTATACCCCAAAACCAAGCAAAAGCTGACAAATCTATTTTACACAGCCACTGTACATATTTACAGCTGTTTTTACAACATTGTTTAGAAAAAAAATAAAAACAGATGTAAATGGTCTTCCCATTATTTAGTATCCATAAACGAAATCTAAGGAAAAAAGATGTATTAGATACAGCCCATCCATATGGTAAGCAGTGAAAGTTATAGGTCAGTGAATATTCGATATGGAGCGTCTCTGTTTAATATTGAAGAGATCCAGTTTCCCGAGGCAATGCTCCATGGGAAAAATTATCTCATGTTAGCCAAACCAGTGGATTTCTCCAAGAGGAAATGCGACTCAAGGGTCTCTCTTTTCATTTGGAGGAGTCTCTGGTTTGGCAAATGTAAGCTAATTCACGCACTTCTTGGAGTGTGAAATGGGATAAAAGTCTATGGCATTTTAGTAGAGCTTTGAAGTTGATAGGCCAAACTACCAACCCTGACCCTGACTGCTCTATTGCCCGACTCTGACTTCCAACTACTGATCCTCCAATTCATGGAAAGTTGTCCAGTTTCAGAACATAAACCATCTGTATAATGAAAAGTTTTACATTTTCCATTATAGTTTCTGTATCAATTCCTCATGCTTTTTCTAGATCTCTGCTTGCTGTCATTCATTCTGTTCATTGGCAGTGGATAAAAATCAGTCCATGGTCATGTGATATACAGTCCATGGTCATGTGATATACAATCCATGGTCATGTGATATACAGTCCATGGTCATGTGATATACAGTCCATGGTCATGTGATAGGCACACAGGTGCACAGCTCATTATAGTTACAGTAGAATAGTCAGACATCTGCCTGGTAACGAGCTGTGCACCTGTGTGTCCATCACATGACCATAAACTGTATATCACATGACCATGGACTGTATATCACATGACCATGGACTGTATATAACATGATCATGGACTGATTTTTATCCACTGGAAGTAAGCAGAATGAATGACAGCAAGCACAGATATAGTAAACCAAGAGAAAATTGTATAACATTTCATTGTTGAAATAAATTAGCAACATTACATTGCTGAAACTGGACAATCCCTTTAAAAATCCAGTGATTGATTTCCTATGAACTTTTTTCCAACTCCACCCAAAACTGCCCCTGACCCCACAGCCCTGCCTTTTAGGCATTAAATGAAAATACAGATCAGTCACAGTTGTCACATATTCTACAGTCTACTATATTCAGTCATCATGTGTTGACCCCAGTAAACTAGTAAAACTTATCAGAAACAGAAAATCTTGCCTACACGTGTTTCTGTACATACCCATCATATCTCGTGTCTTCTTGAAATGTTTATACCACCTTCCAAATTCTTGACATTTTGCTGCTGAGACATTTGCATAGTAAGTGCTGTTCACAATCGAAGAAATCATACTCTACAGAGAGAAGGGAAAAAAAACATAAGATGCTAAAAGAGTAACTTGTCTCAATGTAAAACATGTCAGTGACAGATCTGTGGAATCAAAGTTCATGATCAGAAGACATGTCATATATACAGACTAGGGCAGAATGGCTGAACCCACAGTACTGAATATAAAAAGTAGGATGATCAAGTAATACAAGAAAACACAAAGTGAAGGAATAAAAACAATGAGAAACCACATGTCTTATAGTATCAGAAAATGGGATCTCATGAAGTGGCTAACATTAACTATAAGGCCTCATTCACATATATATGCAACAACATAATCCTTACATGAAGACACCAATAAGACTGTATTACTACTACTCATTTGGGGTTCTACGTGTAAAAGAGAATGATGACCAAGGAGGTCAAGATACTTTATTGACTGCTATATGTGAACAGGGACAAGAAAATATTTTGTACCAATCTCTAGTGAAGAATTAAGAATCCTGGCACATGACAGTAGAGATTAAGTAAATAAGGCAAGGTTTACATAGACTCTTCCTATAAAAACAATAAGCTTTTAAAGGTAAAAATAAATAAAATTAAGCAGGCCATATTTTATCTAGCAGTTGGCTTGTCCAGCTATTGCATCTAAACCGCATGCACACACAGCCCATTCACTTGACTAAGGGCTAAAAACTAACTCAACTAGCTTATTCTATATAGAGGCATTTTTTAAATCATTTTTTGCTTATGGACCTATGTCGCATATTCAGCGACATCTAATACAGATTAGAAATCCAGGATATCTCATACATGGTGAAGGCGTCTTAGGACTGAAACGCTGCAGCAGAATCTGCGCACCAAAAAAGCGCACCAAATGGTCTGGTCTTTGTTGTGGATTTTATACAGGAAATGCTGCAGATTTCCCTCTCGACATAGTAAAGGGTGAAATCTGTCATGAAAATCTGCAACATAAATTGACACGCCGCACATTTTAAATTCGCTCCACGGGTCGATTTCTGCCGCAGATTTTTTTCAGCAATGCCTAGATGAGATTTACTAAAATGTCATTGACTTTCCGCTGCACGTGGGGCACTGGTGTCTAGTAGCACGGTACTCGGTCACTCAGGATACCTCCTATTACATAGCATGTTCTAAGCTCTACAGAACTGCTTAATGTATGGAGGGAGCAGTCTGCGACACACCACAAGGAGACAAAAAGTATTTTGGGATGGTTATTATTCCGCTCAGGAAGCAAAATAAATAAATAACAAACAAAAAGAAAATATTGACAAATCTGGTTTACTAGTGTTTAAAGATTTCAAGCTCTATAAAGTAGAGAGGGCAATGACTGAAACAACTTATTTACACAATTATCTAAATACGATTAAACAGCTGATGGACAAATATTAAACTCCAAAATGTATAGTCATTTCAGCTTAATGTAATCCTCTCTCTGTAAACACCCAAGATGATTTTTTCCCAACCAGAACAGTCCTGACATCTCATAAGCCTAAGGGTGAATAGCAAGAGATTGTTTTCGATAGTTATAAATATTCAAGAGACATGCAGACCATCTGCTTTCATAATACAGGTAAAAGAAAGGCTGAAATGGAGAACACTTTGCAAAATGGTTCTTAGCAAAGACTTCTTCCCTTCCAAAAATTTAAAGACAGATGTCAAAACTGTTTAAACAGTGTAATCTGGACATTACAAAAAGCAATATTTCTCCTGGATCACAGACGTCGATACTTTCCCCATCTGTGTGGCTACAAATTTCTACAACCTACACGTAATAATTCATACTGGGGAGTTATATGGATGTGTAAAAACAAAACTTTACTACCCTGTATGACAAGGTGTGACAGCTCAGGGCAATACATCTGAGAAATATTGCCCATAAACAAATGCATTAAACCTGTGTGTGTGGATATTTCCATATACAGTATTCTTTCAAACTATGCGGTTTATGGACATTATATACAACACGTATCCTGTTCTGTCTCCACAGGACCACAGGGGTGTTTGTACCTTTATCACCTTCACCTGCTGCAAGACACGTGTGTGGAGTGTAAATGTAGCACTGGCCATACTGTGTCAATGCTGTATCCAGAAGGCCAAAGACATACAAATAACAAAGCGCGCCACAATTTGTAACTATACTGAATGGTAAAATTCTAATTCTAATTTTGGCCATACACTTAAATTCTGATCAGCTACAAATGTCCCTTGGATTATTTGTACAAACGGTGTAACCGCCAGATATTTGTTAAGTGCCAAAGGATCGCCCACATAGCGACGATCGTGCCCTACACTTGTAGCTTCAGCTGACCCAAAGATGAAAAAACATCCATCTTAACGGATTATATATTTTGGCAAGCAATAGTCTGCTGTCAGCCATACCATTCTTAAATAATGGTCATCTGAAATTTGCTATTTCAATCATCTTCTATGCCCCTAAACACAGTTCTTTGTTCCCAAGTATGAATATGAGCTCTGGATTTTTGCTGCACAAATAATGGACTGGGTGTAGGAATAAATAAATGAGGGAGATACAGAGCGGATAAACACCTTATGGGAGATTGGAGTATATGAAACTTTGGTTTTATAGGGATAAAAAAATTGAAATTCAAAAACAAAGATATAACCAAAACGGTGTAGCCATTAATAAGATGAGCACTACATACATGCCTATACTTAGTAGTAACAGGCATGGTTGAGTGAAGTTTGCCTAAACATACACTCACCCTACCACACATAAATAACCATCAGCATTAATTACACCGCTGATGGAGAGGGTAGACTATAATTGTAAAATTCCAAAGCAAACATTATTTTAATTAATGTTATAAAGCGAAGCTTAGCGAGTATACAGGAACATTTCATGCGACCATGAGAAGACTTTTCCCATGCTTACATCTAGTTGTAAGAATAAACAATAGGCGATAAAGCAAATATGGGTATGTTGTATGTAAAAAGTTTTTATATAGGGCAGCACTGCGGCCTTACAGCGGGGTCATATCAGATCTGAATAGAGTGTGTGTGTTCTCATATGTCCTCACCCTCTCCAAAAATGGTCTTCCTGTGAAATTGGTATGTGTATATGAGATAGGGAATCAGGCGAGCGATAACAATCTCTACACAGAGCCGTGGACTAGGGTGCCATATAATCAACAGGAAACAGTATTGAATTCGATAGGCTGATAAAAGTTCCAAGTATAAGAAACAATGTATAGCACTTTAATCTATGTAAATGATTCTACAATCGTTGTCATTTAAAGAGCCACATGACTCAACAAGTTATATATAATTTCGATATCTATGTATCTATCTTTATTAACCTGTGAACGTTGCTCTTGATAGGGCAGGCCAATCATAGGGGAAAGTTTTGCTCAACCTGTTTGTTGGTGACATACTACCACTAAATTCCACTGACCTACTGGTTTATAAAATGTGCTGTAATTTTCCTTCCATTACAGCTTTCCAGTTAAGAGAAATCTGACACTCGTGTATCATCAAGCGAACGTATGGATGACTATACAAATAGATGGAGACAATTCAAGCAAAGATGGATTACTAAGTGTCTCTTCAACGTACAGCGTGTGCATGTAAATACGTGCAGGGCAGTTCTGCTCATATTTATACTGTAATGGAAACGAACCTGAAACGAGATTGTAAGGTTTCAACACTACCTAGACCAAAGAAATGATGGTAACAAGAATCCCTGAAGGGAAATATATTTAATATAGTGATATATTATTTATGAACCAAGACCATAAGCCCTATAAATAACACATACAATCACTTCTGTAATTACGACTACTTCACTTTTTCACTTTTCGCTGCCATATTTTAAAGCTACAGCGCATAACGTAAGATGGCTCGCTATAAAGAATTCAGGCAAATAAAATATTTGTACAGCAGCTAAATAAACAAAATATTAATAATAAAAATTGTTCATTAATACTTGACGCCCAAGAGTTAGATTTAGTTGAGTAGGAACAGTTTGTGTCCAAGTATCCCTACATATATGTCCCATATAAAAAGTCCATAGACCAAACTTTTCTACAATGAACTATAGCAATGCAAACAGAAATACATAAAAAGAAAAGATTGATTTTCTTCTGACATATTTTATATAAATATAGTTAAGATTTACATTCAGCATTAATCTTTAGAGATGCCAATTAAGTGTCCCAGCTTATTAAAATAATTTTATTTTTTTGCCGTTTTCACACCTTCTATGCTTTCGCAAAGTGATGCCTGAAAATAGTCAGCCATTCTATTAAATAAAAAAACTAGTTCAATCGTTTACCTAAAAATTATGATCAAAAGAGTGCCTTAATTATGGAAATATTAATGAAAGAATATTCAAAGACAAAATAAAGAGACCACCATTTGCATACCCCATTATAAATCAGTTCAATACTCAAGAGTAACAATAATAATAAAAAGAAAAAAGGAAGGTAATATTTTTTTTCTTTTTTTTTTTTTTTTTTTGTCAAAGGAGAGGTGAGAAATAGATTTTACCTGCATAAATCAGTTAAGGGGGGTTCTTTTTGTTCCTCGTAAGTGTATTTTGATGCTAAGGTATGTAAAAAAATTTAAGATGGAACAAATCCTATCTGTAGGATAGGAACGCGTACACATTGTACACTAGGTACAAATGTGGTACGTAAATAAAACGGTCTGTAAACAGAATTTTGATTATTTCCAGTCCAACAATTATTGAATAGGAGTCACAAGAGTGGAGCAGGATACCAACTCAACATATAGGTTACAGGCTCTGTTTTTCAAATAAAACAGAAAAATAAAAAGGAAAAAATTCCAAGGCTCAAAATGAAAAAATTGGACATACCAAAATCATCACTATACTCCAAGGAGTAAAATCGATACCACATTTCATCAGTAAATTGAAAGCTAAATTTGATGGATTTGTAGCAACAGAATATAGTAAAAGATGGTAGGTAAGATAACAACAACATAATAGCTAAAAAAAAAAAAAGACAAAAATTTTTCAAAAAAAAATTCTAATTTCTAGAAAGATTAACATCCAAGTTTATTAGTAAAACTAGGTACTAAAACCAGTTAGAACCAACAAAATAAATTATTTGCAAAGATATTTAATGAAATGGGATGAGAAAACTGAGCAACTATATCATAGTGTCTCTATTAGGGGAAATGTGAAATCCACCACCAGGTCATTCAAGATCGGTATTTAAAAACGCCAGATTTCGATGGTTTAATTGTATTACTGGAATATTTTAATTAGATTATATGACAGGATTCTAATTGTGTTGCTTGTAATTATTCTGTGTCCCAAGAGGAATCTTTTCTCACTTTTTCCCCCCTTAGCTGCATGCATAATTCATTGTTTGGGTGTAGACATTTGTACAAGACATTTTCCTACCATTGTGGACAGCATGTAACACTAGTTTACGGTTTCAATTACATCACAGTACTAGAGAGGAACTGCAGGTGAGATGAGATCACACATTAGGACAAGACTAAGGGCAATCGCTCGAGACTGCGACCAGAATACGAGACACGAAGCACCAGTTCTTGGACTGTTGACAAGATTATCATTTGTCAATAATGTTTAATCCCGATACCTGAGACAGAGGGCACTCCTTAGCTAGTGAGCTCTGGTTCATATCTTTCAGTAAGTCCTTCAGAGCGTTGCGTACCGTTATGTGGGACCACTGTTCAGGAGGTAAGTCTTCAAGTTTAGGGCAACTATTAGAGACAGATTAGAGAAGGGATTATTACAAGATTGCATCCTGCTGCAGAACATTCCTTTAAGACAGACAGATTTCATTTTGCGCATCAAGCAGATGCATCTGGAGATTGCTCTCGGTCTCCTGATTGTTCCGATTAGTTAATTACTTTATACAACACATCTGCTGTATTGATGCATGAATTATACATCAGCTGCATGTGGCGACTATTTTTGCATGTTACTTCTACCTTCCTGCTCTGATGCGCTTGGTGAAACAATTTAAGGTGCAATGCCTTCTCACAACTGATCATGAGAAACAGACTTAAGAACATTTTTTATTTTCCCTTCAATCGCCATTGGAGTATAAACAAAAAAAAAAAAAAAAAATTCACATACCAGATTACATTAAGAAGGGTGAAGTCATTCTTTCGCAGAACGTACCCAGATGGCATGGTACAGGATATGCAAAATATTTTTCTGTTAAGTACATTTTATGTAAAACACCAATTTGTAATGCATGTATTGAATTAATTGACTAAATATAATTCAGTACATATAGCGAGACAAAAAAAAAAAAACATTGTCAAAGTGACAATGTTACTTTAGATTTCTCTTAAACTTTGATTTTGCCAGTGATCTGGGAATATTCCACATCTGCTGCTGCTAATGAACAAAGCCCTTATGGGATCGTCTTATGACTCACCTGTGTAGCTGTATTTTCAGGGTGACCACATGAAACACGTCTTGAAGCATATCTGCTACAGTTGCATCGGGAGCATCTGTCACACAGGAAAGTGGAACTGGATTCCATTTACCAACCTGGATTAGCCCTAAACGTAAGAAAAGTCACAGTTTCAATGAATGGCATATATAAAAAAAAAAAAAGGAAACAAAAGATAACCTTACCAATCCCGCAAAAAAAATACAAAATAAAATCGAATTTGCTCATCAGCGCACAAACAGATATCAAGCAACGTATAGAGCTTGACCCGCATAAATTATCAGGAAAAGAAATGTTAACATTTGCACATAATGAATTCAGAGTAACTAAAGCTTCAACGATTTCACACTTAAAACTGTTTAGAAAGAGTCAGCAGCAAATTACGCTGCCTAAATATTAATAAAAATGTGAAAACTGAAAAAAGGAAACACATCTAGGTATTCAGTCATAAATGCAAATTGACTCTCAGCATTCCATCTGCTCAGATATGCTCAGCATTTCTCCCTAGATTCTCAGTGGACCATATTATTAAGGTCAATAGGCATGCTAATGATTCAGTGATAACATCTGAAGTCCCTTACAACTAGCCCCAGCATTTACAATTTGGTTACGAAAAGATAGCATTTTTAAAAGGAACGCAAGACGAAAATATTACAGATGAAAAAAAAAGGTTGCGGGACAATTTCTTACGACTTTTCTATTCACCTTTGGCCTGGGCAGCTGCGCTATGAGAATATCCGAGGGAGAGCAGAGCCATTTCGATCAACTGGTTGAAAAGCATGTCCTTCCTGACCAATACAAATTCGGCATGTTCTTCTTTGCAGTCGTATTCAATGAAATTTTCATAATGTTCTACTACGCAGAATACTGGAAGCATGTTTCCTATGGATGCGGGAAAAAAATATAAAACATACGTGTTCATATCAATAACCAGACAAAATAAAGCAACAAAATAACAAAAATAAAAAAAAATTAATTTAGTTTGAAAGGACTAAACAGAAAATTGCATTGTAAAAATGAGCGTTACTTGTATGATTGAAAATGAGCACACGTCATCCCCCTAAACGTGTCAATTGTATGTTCTGCAGGTGGAAATTGGGTTTGATGTTTGGTCAAAATATGTCATCGCCAAAGCTTCGAGTGAAAAACAGAAACTTTGATGATTATGTTACAATCAACGAAAAAAAATAAATCCTGTCTGATTAACCCTTCGATTCCAATAAAAGGTAAAAGTCATCATTTTAAACACAACTGGACCGTGACTGTCTACGACCTACGTATTAGATACATTCTCTAAATGGAAAGTACATGTTTTGCTGTCATACTGAATATTCCACTCAACCTGCTCAGGGGGAAGGCAGCAGTCAAAACAGTGCTGTGTACTTTGGATTCCTTAGAAGCAGAAGAAAACCAGATTACGGTAGATTATATCAAAAATCAGATAAGATTATTTGTTTACAAAGACGTATGGAAAAAAATAGTCTAAGATTAATGCACAGGGCTTTCTTTAGCTCATAGATATCTTACTACAGGTACTGTAGGTCATGTACAGCTTGCTACTATAGCAGTAAATCTATTGTCGACCCTAGTAACAGAAATGTCACATACAAGCTACGTATTTACCCACACAATTCAGGGTTCGTTATCCTGCTTCGCTCCTGGGTCCAGTTTGGCACAGAATAGGTTAATATCTAGAAAATTCTTTCAACATGTAGGAAGACTGTAGCTATTCTCTTCTGAAGGAGTAGCTAAGTGGGGATTCCTCTGTCTTTGAAGTGGGTGAGGGGAGCTCAATTCATTATGTGAACTCTCCTTGCGACCTTATACAAGTCACTCATTTGTTCTTTCCTGGCACAGAGGAGTAGATTACCATCTATTGAATGCACAGGCTCCCTGCGCTGGAAACTTACAACTGCTGGATCATTGTATAGAAAAATATAGATGTTACATAGCTCAATGCAATTAAGAGCTTACTGACAAATGTGCAGATTTTAATTATCGGATCTCTCGCTCGCAGACCGTATATCCTTTAGAGAGAGACGAATGTCGAGCCTTCTAAGAAACGATGCGCTTCCTAGTACCTATGTTACATTACAGATCCTATATATACCCCTTTGGTCCAGTGATCAGCATTACACTGTCACACAACTGCTCCCTTCTGATCTAATACTTGGCTCAGCTTCCCAGTGCAGCAACTTTATAACTGTCCAGCATTAAAAAAGAGGAAAGCTTTGGTCAGTGCTAAAAATACAAGATGATTCCAACCTGAAGGCACTGCTAGGGCTTTTGCTGAACATTTATGACTCTATGTAAACAACAAGGAGCAGTGCAAGTCTGTAGAATCCTTGTCTAAAACTGTCCTGGCATTAAAGTGCACTGTGCAAATATCACATAGTACCAGAGACAGCTGAAATCTCCTATTTAGGAATTTATAGAACTTATATGTTTGCAGGCGTCAGAAAGTCCTCTTATATAAAGCCTCGCTCCGGCTCCTCGGTACAATATTAATGCACTCGCCTTGAAAAGCCATAATAAATTATATTTTTAATGCTTGTTCTACCCTGGCTTTCTTAAGATGCATACATTCTTGGCAAACAATCAATAAATAGGGTAATCATGAAGAGAGGCCAAAGAATTTGCTGAAGTGCTGTTTTTCCATTTTAATAGATAGAGATCTAACAATACCAACTGCTGTGTCTGTTCATTTTAGGATCAATATATGCTTTGTTTTCGCCAAACTGAATGCAAAATGAATGATTGTATGATAAATGTTACACTTTGGAGGACAATGAAATTCCATTGCCTTCAACTATGGGCTCGAAAAAAATTATCAGCTGTCTGAAAATAATGCACATTGCATTCCAGAAGAAAGAAGAAAAACGGCCACTTTAGCAAAGGAACAGTTGTCATTTTGGGGGGGAGAAAATAAAAAGATCAAAAATAATAATCTACAAATAGAAAAATAGAAGACATTTTATCTACAAAATATTTACTTAAGGTGTAACTATGTCCAAAATTATCTCCTTGGGGGTATAAAAGTAACAATTTTACATAGCCACACTTGAGGATAGCACGAAGTGTGCTGAACCAGGTAACACAGAAATAAAAGTAAAAAACAACAGAAATGATGATAAAAGTGATAGAATAATATAACATAGAATGTACCTGATGAATTGTCACCTTCAGAAGCCAAAAATCCAAAACAGTTATCAAAAAAAGCAAAAAAAAAAAAAAATCTAATAGGTAAGACGGCGGCGAAAGTGTAACTTAAAGTCTCGCTTGGAAAAGATTCCTCGGATGCAGCAGCAGTCTCCTTCACCTAAAATTCAGGATGTGGAAATGAAGAATATTACCTTTTCGGATACTGGTCCTCATCATGTGTGAAGAGTGTCTAAGTGGCACCCCTTGCATTTTTCCTCCTGTGCTTCCAATTCTTCCTCTTCCTAGAGGACTTCCATTCTGCTCAAGGCGGGCTATTTTGGCTGGCGGACCTTTTGGATCGCTTACATTGTTAGACATTTCTGAATGTTCTATCCCCTGAGTTGTCTCGTTCGAATGATCCATGCTCAGTCCCGCCTCTAAGGATCACCTGGCACAATTAAAAAAAAAAAAAAAAAAAAAAAAAAAAAACAGAAGTATTTATAAATCAACGAGGCATGCTTGTATGAAAAAAAAAAAAAAAAGACACCATAACCAATTTTACTTGTATAAACATACATTTATATACATGGCCATAATTAAAGGCAACACAAAGCCTGGGCGAATTTATTGGTACACGTACACCTCAAAGCGAGAGCCAGCCCAGTTTTTTTCTATTCAACACCTGTAAGCTGGTCCTTATCGATTTTGCTTAGAAAGTCTCGTCACTGTATATGATAGAGAGTGCTTTGGGTCAAGAGTCTGGCATATCTACGTTACAATCTGCAATGTTATTTGGCAAGCTAATGACAGAGCCCAGAACGCACGGTGACAAGGTTAGTAGATTTTAACTTCAGATCTGACATTTTTCTTACTTAGGTTACAATTATGACATCCCCTCATTCATTTTCACAAAGAAAGGCTATTATTACAAGTATAAAGCTAAAAGTACTTAACTTGGAATTGAGAAAAGAAAGGATGTAAGAGAAAATACCTGTCTGATTAGACGGCCCAGATAATATTTAACAGAATATATATTTACTGACTGCTCCTGACTACTATCTCAGCATGTTTACCCCCGAGCCACAACTTCACATGTACACATGTACCTGCTGCCAGGGCATCTCCAAGGTTCACGTGAAAGGGCCCTTCTGCAACTCTCCTACACCAGATCAATGGAGCTTTCAAGTAACAGCGAAAGTTACAAGTAAAAAGGAACTTGTTGTCATTTCGGGACTCTATTTCTAACCGTTACACCAAATATACTGTATACTGGTGGAAAAAAAGTGATCAGACTTGCAACCTCCAAACTTCCTTCTATGTATTGCAAACGACTGAATTCTGCCTTCCAAGTCTACAAAAAGTCTAAACTGCAACTACATACACAGCACTAAAGCATTGACCTAAATGAATCTGAAATCCATCTCGTGACTTAATATCTGCACTAATGTGACCTTACCCTGAATTATTTACAGTTCCATTCCCCAAAAATGATATGACAAGACGTAATCTTTATCTCCATAGATGACCTAAAACAGATCTGCATGCATATAACCTATTTACATTGGTCTTGACTTTGTATTACTCTAATAATGGTGCATGGAGGTTTCTACAGGGGAGGGAGGGGGTTACGACTATTTGGGCAAATTTTAGTTGAAATACTATTTTGACACACAACTCAGTTTACTCCTTGAGATGTAGAATTCCCACATCAGCGTGAATATCTGTACCAAACATGCAGAAAACATCTAATTTCCCTATTGAAAGCACCGTGCCCAGGGCTAAAGTTCACCAAGATCTCAGTTACAAATAATGACGAGCAGAGCGTACCCACAATGACAGCACAAGGCGGTGACTATTATCTGTAGTTATCCCTGTCAGCCAGAGCTTCTTTCTTCTTAACCCATTCACTGCAAAAATATGGTATGGAGGGGGGACTAAAAGGTTTATCTCAAAGGTTCTGCCTGTGTCACAACAAACATGAATATCCTACACAACCCATAGAAATAAAACACAATGAGGAAGGAGGAAGCAGCCCAAGAACATCTTAAGATCTGTCAACAGACCCTGAAAATATTAAAGATTCGTTCAAGGAAATATTTTATCTTACAGCTTTCAAAGTCACAACGATATTATCAGATAGCAAGACGAAGAATTGTTACAAAAGTTCTCAAGCAAAGTCTTAAGGAACACCATCAACACTTTCACAACCATCGCTGAAACCACCTAGAAAAAGTTGCATCTGAAATCTTACGAATTAGAATAGATGTCTAAAAAAGTATCCCTTAAGATTTCTGCCTCGACTTTTGCAGGACAAGTCCTCACCCAAACGTATAAAAAATAAGGCAGGTATCTACAAATATTGTAAGACATTTGGGCACCTTAAGGGTCAAAAGTGGAGATGACACATGGAGTTAATGACCAGTGAGGTCTCTATGAATCACGGCACACCGGTATATAATTACTACTGTGTATATATAAAGAAGGGGTGTGTTTGTATATACACACACAAGACACTTATTGTAAGAAATAAGAGTCACAAGAGCAAATAATGGAAATCAGTCTTAATTTCAGTAATAAGGAAAGAGTGGCTGGAAAGAGCGGCGCGGGACCAAGTAAAAGTTTCCACATCGCTGTCACTCCATGTAGAACAGTGACAGGGCATCAAGGCTCCAGAGTCCCAGGAGACACAGGAAGCCTGGGAAGTTACATACAAGGCTGCTGCAGCCTCCAGTCCACAATCCCGGCCAGGATTTCCCTTTGACCTTTTAAAGAGACAAAGAAGCAAAGTGCTACACAGTATCACAACACAACACACACTGGAAACAATACTCACCACTCCACAACATATAAAGGTACAGGCAAGAGAGCCTGACGTCCTCACAGTTTCGGAGGCTCTCTGCTCCTTCTAGCAGCACCCTAGGAATCCTCTCCTCTATATTGTTATGTTTATGTTCTTCCCCAAAATGGAGGAGGAAAAAAAAATAAATAAAGATCTAGTAGCGATGAGCAAAATGTGCAAGAGGAGGACGAGCCTGATAAGTGTTCAGATAAAAAAGTAGATTAATACTCAGAGATGCTCAAAAGAGGAAGAAGCAGCAGCTGGGAGCAGTCGCTCGGTCAGTCTGGAGACGTGTCCAAGAAGCTTGCAATCAAATCAAGCCCCAGCATAGTGACAACGGGGGTGAGGAGGATGGAGATCAAGTATATAGAGGGGTGGCTGATAACAGAGAGCTGCTGCTACTGCCTTAAAACTAGGTCCATGAAAATAATAATAATAATATTAATAATAATAATAAATACAAGCAGCAAAGTTTCTTCCAGGATATGTGATAAGACAGAGCTGCTCTCACAGGCAGGGAGTAGTTGACAGGTGGACCTGGATGTATAAGTAGATGGGAGGTAGGGGTGGGAGCTGATCACACAGATGGGGGTGAGGGGGGTGGGGGAGTAGCAGAAATAAATAAATAATAACAATAAATGGAAGAAGTGAGGAAAGTGAGAGCAGCAGCTCGAGTCCTTGTCACAGGGGGAGGGAGGAACACAGGGAAGTGCTCAGTAGTTTCTCACAATGCAGGAAGATGCTAGGAGTCCTCTCAGTCCTGGGCTCAGTCCTTATGACACAATGGGCAGAGGATGGGAGTTGTGCTGCTCCAGGCAGGGGTGTGCAGTGTACAGCTGCTGCTGCTGCTGTGTGGTGTATTGTGTGCTGTCCGGAGCTGCTTTGCTTCTCTGTGCCTGCGTCCCCATTAAATTATTAGTTGTATTGACTCATC
Source organism: Leptodactylus fuscus (assembly GCF_031893055.1). Lineage (NCBI taxonomy): Eukaryota > Metazoa > Chordata > Amphibia > Anura > Leptodactylidae > Leptodactylus > Leptodactylus fuscus. Next base: position 173,416,612 of record NC_134268.1, on the reverse strand, counting down.
CCTCCTCCTCCTCCTCCTGCTGCCGCCGCCGCCGTTGCCTGCTCTCTCTATTATTGCTCTGGCTAATAATAAGGAGGATGCTGCTGCTGCTGCCGCCGCCGCCGCTGCTGCTGCTCTCCCAGTAGATGTCGGTGCTCTGGCTGCTGCAGCTTCTTCTTCCTCCTCCTCATTTTAATACAAAATAAGAGCAGCCAGGCCACCGCCGGAGCTCCAGCTCCCTTCCTGCAGCCCCAAGCCCTCCCTGGCGGCCCCGGATCAGCCGACGTCCTGGGAGAGAGACAGAGGAGGAGGAGGAGGAGAGACATGATGAGAGGGGGAGGAGAGCAGCAGCCTTGGATAAATGGGATCAGGATAGGGAATATACAGGGAAGTCCGGGGAAGGGGCATTGGTGCAGGCAGGCAGGAGGAGGGAGGGGGGTAATTATGAGGGTGGCAGGAGAGGGGAGATGGATGAGGGGGAGGCAGCAGGAGGAGGAGGGGGGATTGGGATTTCCGGACGCGCAAGAATCTCTAATCTTCTTGATTATTGTGAGGCGGCTGCGCGCAGATTATACACAATAGCCAGAATAACAGGGAGCAGTGTGAGGGGAAGGGCGGAGGAGGAGGGAGGCAACATGGCCGGGGAGGGAGGGAGGCAGCACCGCACACTGACATCCACACGTACGGGAGCACAACAAGGGGGAGGAGGAGGAGTGTGCAGCCACTGACACGCCGGCTCCTCCAGCCTGTCACCGCTTAACCCCTTAGCTCAGGGCCGGTGACATCAGGGCTATGGCGGACACGGGAGGCGACAAATAAAGTTTGCGCTACTTTGAAAACTATGTTAAAGCGACAGTGACAGCGGAAAACTTCAGTGACATCATCGGGCACATGGACTCAAGGAGATGCTAAATCAGCTGTAATGATGTCATCACCGTGGGGGAGGAGTCAGGACCCGGGCTATGCTGTCAGAGCAGTGACGTGTAGTGCCTGAGTGTAGGACCAGGTCCTGGTGTGCGAGATAGAGAGATGTAGTTTACTATTCCCTAGGAAGAACACGTCTGTGCTGCACTGGAAACCCTATACACACAGCTCTGCAAAGTATCCATATACAAATACAACTCTGCACTGTATACTATATACACACAGCTCTGTACTGTATATCATATACACAGCTCTGTACTGTATACCATATACACACAGCTCTGCAAAGTATCCGTATACAAATACAGCTCTGCACTGTATGCCATATACACACAGCTCTGCACCATAACCCATATATACACACAGCTTTGTACTGTATGCCATATATACTCACAGCTGTGTACTGTATGACATATACAAATGCAGCTCTGCACTGTATGCCATATACAAATACAGCTCTGCACTGTATGCCTTATATACACACAGCTCTGCACTGTATGCCATATACAAATACAGCTCTGCACTGTATGCCTTATATACACACAGCTCTGTACTGTATACCATATACACACAGCTCTGTACTGTATGCCATATACACACAGCTCTGTACTGTATACCATATACACACAGCTCTGCAAAGTATCTGTATACAAATACAGCTCTGCACTGTATGCCATATACACACAGCTCTGCACCATAACCCATATATACACACAGCTTTGTACTGTATGCCATATATACTCACAGCTGTGCACTGTATGACATATACAAATGCAGCTCTGCACTGTATGCCATATACAAATACAGCTCTGCACTGTATGCCTTATATACACACAGCTCTGTACTGTATACCATATACACACAGCTCTGTACTGTATGCCATATACACACAGCTCTGTACTGTATACCATATACACACAGCTCTGCAAAGTATCTGTATACAAATACAGCTCTGCACTGTATGCCATATACACACAGCTCTGCACCATAACCCATATATACACACAGCTTTGTACTGTATGCCATATATACTCACAGCTGTGCACTGTATGACATATACAAATACAGCTCTGCACTGTATGCCATATACAAATACAGCTCTGCACTGTATGCCTTATATACACACAGCTCTGCACTGTATGCCTTATATACACACAGCTCTGCACTGTATGCCTTATATACACACAGCTGTGCACTGTATGCCATATACAAATACAGCTCTGCACTGTATGCCATATATACAAACAGTTCTGCACTGTATGCCTTATATACAAACAGCTGTGCACTGTATGCCATATATACAAACAGCCCTGCACTGTATGCCTTATATAAAAACTCTGTGCACTGTATGCCATATACAAACATCTGTGCACTGTATGCCGTATACAAACAGACCTGTACTGTATGCCATATACAAATACAGCTCTGCACTGGATGCATATACACTATATGCCTTATACACTATACACACAGCTCTGCACTGGATGCCTTATACACACACAGCCCTGCACTGTATGCCTTATATACACACAACTCCGCACTGTATGCCATATATACAAACAGCTCTACACTGTATACCATATACAAACACAGCTCTGCACTGTATGCCTTATACACACAGCTCTACACTGTATGTCTTATACACACACAGCCCTGTACTGTATGCCTTATATACACAGAGCTCGGCACGGTATGCCATATGTACACAGAATTCTGCACTGTATGCCTTATGCAAACAGAGACTTGCACTATATACCTTATATACACGAAGCTCTGCAATGTATGCCATATACACACACATTTCTGCACTGTAAGCCTTGTACACACAGAGCCCTGCACTACATGCCTTATTTAGACGCAGCTGTACATTCAGGGACATAACAAGCTTCAAGCCCCTCTAACTGCACGGTATAATTTTGTCACACATAACCCTGCAATGTAAGCCTGATACACACACGGCTCTGCACTTTATGATTTAGTCACACACAACCTTGCACTTTATTCCATTTACACACCGTTCTGAACTATACACGTTATATGCACAGCTTTGCCTTACATGTCTTATATACACACCTCTACACTGTGTGATTCAGTCACGTACAATCCTGCACTGTACACACAATATACAACCCTGCACTGAATGATCTTGTCATACGCAACCTTGCACTGTAAGCACTATACACACCTCTGAGCTGTATGATTTTCTCACACCAAAGCTCAGCCCCCACTAACAATGAATTATCTAGAATACTGGTGGCTTCCTCTGTTGTAGGGAGGCCATTGGTCCCCCTGAGGCTCCAGGGCCCCTGTAGTGATTGCTACTTATGTACCCCCTGGCCATACACAGCCTTTCACTGTGTGCTTTATACACGAAACTCTGCAGTACACAGATAGCTCTATACATGCAGTTCTATGCCATGCACTTTTTACACAGGATTTTATTGCATAATTTACTCACACACAATTGTGCTCTCTATGATTGACGCACCCATACACAACCCTGCACAGTGCACTTGTCAAGTATGGTATGCAGACTTGTTGGGAAATAATGCATTGTGTGTAGCAGTTAGAACCGTTCTGTTTGTCTTACCCCTCGTTCACATCTGCGTTTGGTAATCCATTCGGGGAGTCCGCATAGGTACCCCCCAAACAAACTACCAAACGCATTTGCAAATGGTGTGCAGTAAAAGCACACGGATCTCCATAGACTATAATGGGATCCGTGTACTTGCCGGGCGCTGCCTGCACAAATCATGTGGACAGGAAAGTAGATTGTGAAGTACTTAACTGTCCGCATTTTCCCTGCGGAGATCTGGCGGCAAACACATGGACCCCATTATAGTCTGTGGGGAGCCGTGTGCTTTCACTGCACACCATTTGCAAATGCGTTCGGTATTCCATTCGGGGGGGGGTCCCCATGCGGAATTCCCCAAACGGAATACCAACGCAGATATGAACCAACTCTGAGGCATTGTTCACATCTGCATCCGGGTATCTGCTTTTAACAGGAATTGCAGTGCAGTGGCGGATGTAGCACAGGATGGACAAAAGCAGCACCCAAAGGATCCTACCGACTTATAGTGGTTTCTTTCAGGCTCTGCCAAGGATTCTGTTTTTATTTAAAAAATTTATTCTACACCTTGCAGAAATTTGTAACAGAATCCAGCTCCTTCCAGGCTCCTTTGCTTCCATGGTTTAGGTCATTAATACTATTTACTAGCAAATACACGTTAGATTTGACCCATATGAGTGAATCTATAACTAGTTTTGACTTGATCCCCACTTTTCAGTCGCTTAGTGTGATTAATAGTCACTTGGCACCGAAGCCAGTTTTTTGTCGGACTAGTTGTACTTTTCTATGGCACGATAAGCCTACTGCCTTTTTGAGTTCTGCTTTTTGCAGAGTTCACTTTATTCTTCAAATCACTACAATTATATTTCTTGTTATGTTTTACGACTTTAAAAAAAATTAAAACCTTTGTCCAAAAAAATAGTTTTGTGTTGCCACATTCTGACACCCATAACTTTTTGATTTTTCTGTCCAGGGAGTTATATAAGGGCTTGTTTTTTGGGGGGACGGGTTATACTTTTTTTGGTACAATTTCGTAGTACATAGATTTCTGGCAATGTGAATTTCATCTCATCTGCAACTCCTTTATTAGCTGTGATTAATTTTCAGAGAACAAAAATTTGAGTATGATAAATTCCAACAGTGTGATTCTTATCTCCCCCAAACGCTTGATCCGGGGAGACCAGGTAGACCCCACACACATTGGATGGTCAGGCAGTCCAGGGTCATATTTTCTATTGAAACAATAAAGACTAAATACAGGTTTTATTTAGCTGTCTGAATTTTGACTAGACTGGATACAATTGCAGCAAGCTCTTAGTTGTGAGGTTTGTCAACACGTTGCAGATTTGTTGCAGATATTTCTGTCACTAAAAATCAATTTTGTGAGTTTGGGTTGTTTCTGCATCTTTGCAAACCCTAATCTGATGAATGAGACAGTTGCAGAGATTTCTGCAGGAAATGTCCTATGTGAACATACTCATTTTTTTAAACCCCTGGAAATAAAAAATCAAGTGACAATAAATTAGCCAAATTTTTGTTATTAAATGTAATAGGTCACCAAATATATGAGAGCAGGGATGTCTCACTTACTTCTGAAAATAGTGCAATTTTTCAGAAGTTGCCATTTATCAGGTGCACTGTGAGATAAGCATTGAAGTGCACAAGCTTGGGAGTCCTCTGTATTTATGATTCCATTCCAGTACATATGTATTCCATTGCTAACCCACAACTGATTGACAGTTTTCTCTCTATGCACAGTAATAAGGAGAAAGCTTTGAACAGCCACAATAGGGTGCACAAATGTATCAGGTGCAGCCAGCCAATGAGAATTCCTCAGTATACATGAGTTGTGGTTTCCACCTTCCTTCCCACTACTGATTGACAGATTTCTCCCTCTTACTGTGCAAAGTGAAAAATCTTTCAAGGTCAGAAGGATATATTGACATCATTGGGGGCCATCCTGATCCTGCAGTGGTCTCACTCAACATGGTCAAAGTATCTGACTGCATCAAGTGGAATATATTGGAGAGGTTTTCAGGAGATTTGGATTTGGGTCAGTCAATGAGAAGCATAAATGGGGAAGCCATACGGCGAGTTCACACCAGCGCCTAATCTCCATTTTGCACGTTTCCGTATCCTGCCCGAGAAACTGGACAGGAGACGGAAACCGGCAGGCAGATTCTCAAACCCATTCATTTGAATGGGTTTGAAAAGTGTCCAACCATGAGCGTCTTCTGCTCTCCGCGGGAAAATGCTTTTTTTATAAACGGACACAAAGTCAGACATGCAGGACTTTGTGTCCAGTTAAAAAAAAAAAACGGTTTCACCGCGGAGAGCAGAAGATGCTTACGGGCTTTCACCCTAACTATTGAACCTTTGATGCAAATTCGAGGGAAAGGGGGATCTTTTCAGATTCGGATTTTTGGATTCAGAGGATAGGTTGATGCTATATGTAGATGATATTCTTGATCTTTATGGAATGTTGGAAAGTCAGTTATTGGACACAGCAATAAAATGAGAGTCTGTCACTACTGTCTATGTCCTGAGGATACGACAGCATAAACCTGGTGACAGATTCCCTTTAAACAGGACCTTTTATCACATGCGGTTTTATATACGGCTAGAAAGCTGACTGTGCGCTGAATTCAGCTTTCACGATCTGGTGAAGAGCTATCGGTGCCGGTACCGTAGCTCTTCACCGTCAGAAGCACCTATAGCGCTGTACTGTGAGATCCACGGAGGAATGCCTCCTCCCTCTCCACACAGTACTCATCCCCCTCTCCACACAGTACTCGTCCATAGACTAGCACTGAGGAGCGTTCCTCACCTCTCTCACAGTACAGCGCTATAGGCGCTGTTGTGAGGAAGGGCGTTCCTGACTATCAGGAACTCCCTTCTGACGGTGAAGAGCTACGGTTCCCGGCACCAATAGCTCTTCACCTGGGGCACAAATCGTGAAAGCTGACAGTGCACTGAATTCAGCACCCTGTCGACTTTCTAGCTGTATATAAAACCGCATGTGCCCCAAGTGATGAAAGGTCCTCTTTAACGGAGCTGTACCATGTGAACAGTTTCCTTTTCATTTGCAGCTTTCCTGCCAGAGATAAGAGATGGAGGAGATAGCAGTCCCTCTACATTTCTGTGCTTTGTTAGTATGGGTCATCCAGAGATTAATATTTCAACAATGGGTTAAAATTAATTTTTGTTCAAAGTTTACATAACAGGACATGCCAATGACGGCTAATCATGGTTGTGGACTTTCACCAGACATCGAATGACTACTATGGTCATGTCATGTTACTCTGTAGATAAGTCATATCAAGGATAGCCGATAGATGGTAGCCATTTAGGCACAGAGCAAGTTCAGTAATATAAGTATATCTTAAACTTTATATTTTTCACATCTTACTCTATGCCCGTCATCATTTCTTCAATGCTTCTTATTCTTTATAGTGTCTACCTTGTATAAAGCTGGCACAGCACAGAACAGTTTATAAAAGGCAGACAGGTTCTAATGTACAAAAATAGAAGGAAGATAGTGACAGCAGCAGGCATGAGTTAAGAAGAGGGAGCCTGGCTAGCATGCTGAATTTCGAGGCAATCCTAGAGGAATTTTGCAACTTTGTATTTGGACAAAAAAAAGAAAGAGGTTAGTGTGGTTCACAGCTATGACAGGGATCCGAAGCTATTCTGCAATATAGAAAGCTGCAATATTCACACTCAGTCCAGAAACATGAAAATAAAACATGCTTTGTGACAAGTTTTATTAGTTTTCATACTGTGCAAAGTGCATTTAGAAATAACTCACATTTGCTACATTTACAGTAATTACACTAGATAATTGTGTGATTGTTACATTTACTGAAATGCACACTGGATAATTAATAATGTAATTAATATCGTTGCTTTGCTGCAAAATTATAATGTGACAGGTGCCGGTGTCCACATCTAATAGTAGTAAACACTTTGTTTATATGAAGTGTTGGTCCCAATGGGGCTGAATTCTTCACAATTAAAAATGTATTCATATTATGGATACTATAAATATCTCATAAATTAATGTAGCAAGTTATCCATCACATCTCATATTCGCGATGCTGTAACGCGAATCTTACTAAGAAGGTACATCATCAGGAAAACGGCGGAGATGTCCTCAGTAACAGCTGCATACCTGTCAGATCAGGGGATGTCATGTAGGTTTTGTAGACGTGGGCAGTCATGCACCTGCAGATTACAGATTGCACTTGAAAGCGAAATGAAACTGGAGGCTCCTTTAGAGAGATAGATCTTGTCTACATAGTTCAAATAAGGACAGATATCTCACCATAAATATGTCACATCACAGACAAAACATTGCCGTTACGACAGTGTCATGCCTTCAATTGTGGGTCTGGATATGAAGGAGGAAAATGCTTCATGTTACGTATTAAAGGAGAACCTCAAGCTCTTTGAAACGGTTATACGCTAAGTAATACGATTAATTGCCGTTTGTTGACATTTATGTATCTGTTGCTCAAAAACATCATCTTAAATTTACTCGGCCCCCTGCTGCATTAATGGTTTACTGTATCCAAACTGAAAATTAATCAGGAGAGCGCTGAGTGATAAGAGTTGGCTTCTTGACAAAGTCTGTTCCTCTACGTAAGTTAATTATTACAGTACAACTGAGAATTTTGGATTGTAGTGATCATTTGGACCTGGCGGAACCAAATGTTATCTACACGGATATTTACTAATGCGGAGCTGCGACCAATCTGCAGATTATTAATAAAGTCTTTAAAAAGGGTCCGTAATGAACATCGATCAATGATTTAGCAGGTTCCCATTTACATTGTAAAGTTGGGGGGGGGGGGGAGGGAACGGTTGCACAAATGATCTTATATAATGTAATTCATTTGTTTGGCCTTTAATTACCATTAAAGTGATGCTATCATTAAAATGCAATTCTTTTCTGACTAACACGTAGAAATAGTCTTAAGAAAGGCTAGTCTTCTCCTACCTTTAGATATCTTCTCCGCACCACCGTTCGGTAGAAATCCCAACTTTCTTCGGTATGCAAATGAGTTCTCTTGTAGCACTAGGGGGCGGTCCCCAGCGCTCAAACAGCTGTAGTTGAACTACAGGGGTGTACTGCGCATGCTCGAGTAAGCGGCCACAAAAAAATGGCCACCCACATGTGCAGTCAGCTCTGCCCGACGGCAGAGCCAACTTGCGTATGCGATGCGTAGAAGTTTGACCCCAGCGCAGGAAGAAGACGCGTGAAGAGGCCGTTCCAGAAGAAGATGAAGGCGGCGATGGAGAGTTCTCTCGCAGCATTGGGTACGCCTCCAGTGCTGTTTGGGCACTGGGCCCCGCCGCCAGTGCTGAGAGAGAACTAATATGCATACCGAAGAAAACCGGGATTTCTACCGAATGACGGTGCGGAGAAGACATCTAAAGGTAGGAGAAGAATAGTCTTTCTTAAGGCTATTCCTACGTGTTAGTCAGGCAAAATTAGGATCCCTTTAATACCTTACATGGTGAGATGTGCTATCATTTTTTAATACCACATAAAAGATGCAACCTGCGTACAAATTATGTTTACATAATTCTTGGCTTGCCACAGTGGTTTTTCAAGCGGTTGATGATCAGGAACGATCATCGATTCATGTAAAAGGAGTTCTCACCAATGGGATAATATCACCTCAAAAGCAAGATTCAAGTGTAGCTATAGAAAAGCCAAATCCACAGCGAGTACTATAGGATAATCTAATAGTAAAACACACTTTTTCAATGAATTGGTGACCACGTCATGTATGGTGATCCTAAATTGTTTGCATAGCTAGCCACTTTTTGCAATGACTCTCAGCCACTCTTTCTATTGATAAGCTATACAGACACGGCATGCCCCCTTAATTGAAATGTATATTTAAAAAGAAGAAAAACTTATTTTTTTATTGCCAATTTTGTGTTCTTTTCAGTGTTTATACTGCTGAGCAGTTAAATGGGTATTCCCATTTCATAATTTAATGGCATATCACTAGAATATGTTATCACTTTATGATCGATGTTAGTTTGACTTCTGGAAGTCCCATTGATCCTAAGAATTAAGTGGCTACAAAGCTGATTCATTACTATGACACCTTCATGGTCCCTTCCCCTACACAAAGCTTCACACATCATACAACCATGCGGGGGAACTGCAGCACAACTTAATTAAAGATGGTGCCTACTATAATTCCAAGCATGCAAGGATGGTCTGGTGCTACAGGATATATTATGCTTATTACAGATTGTACACTATGTGATCAAAAGTATCTGGACACCTGGCTGAAAATGACTTACAAGTCGGTAATGCTGGAATTCAATATGGTGTTGGCCCACCCTTAGCCTTGATCACAGCTTCCACTCTCGCAGGCATATGTTCAATCAGGTGCTGGAAGGTTTCTTGGGGAATGGCAGCCCATTCTTCATGGAGTGCTGCACTGGGGAGAGGTATCGATGTAGGTTGGTGAGGCCTGGGATGAAGTCGGCATTCCAAAACATCCCAAAGGTATTCTATAGGATTCAAGTCAGGACTCTGTGCAGGCCAGTCCATTACAGAGATGTTATTGTCGTGTAACCACTCCGCCACAGGCCGTGCGGTATGAACAGGTGCTCGATCATGTTGTAAGATGCAATCGCCATCCCCAAATTGTTCTTCAACAGTGGGAGGCAAGAAGGTGTTTAAAACATCAATGTAGGCTTGTGCTGTGATAGTGCCACGCAAAACAACAAGGGGTGCAAGCCCCCTCCATGAAAAACACGACCACACCATAACACCACCGCCTCCAAATTTTACTGTTGGCACTACACACACTGGCAGTTGACGTTCACTGAGCATTTGCCATACCCACCCCCTGCCATCGGATCGCCACATTGTGTACCGTGATTCGTCACTCCACACAACATTTTTCCACTGTTCAATCATCCAATGTTTACGCTCCTTACACCAAGCGAGGCGTCGTTTGTCATTGACCTGCGTGATGTGTGGCACCCAATCACCTGACCACGTTCGAAGTCCGTGAGTTCCGCGGAGAGTCCCATTCTGCTCTCTCACGATGTCTATTGTCTACTAAGGTCACTGATATGGAGTACCTGGCAGTAGGTGGCAGCACAATGCACCTAATATGAAAAACTTATGTTTTGGGGGGTGTCTGGATACTTTTGATCACATAGTGTATGTCTTAATTCAGATTAGAGCGCATAGACATACAGAGGTCGCATAAGGTGGAAAGGAGAGCTGCTTTGGTTGAGTGGCTCCAATTCTGGTGCCTTTCAGCTCGCAAGGGCAACTCTCCAGCAACAAAAGGACAATATACCTGGCTAACCAAGGCTTTCCCTGGCAAAATCAGCTATGTGCTGCCAGTGCTAGAAGCAAGACATAAGCGATCAGCTGTTCACCACGGGGCCACATATTGAACATGGTTGTGTCTGATGAACCAATCCCTTTCAGCATGTGAATAAAGTGACCACTCTTCTATATGTGGACTGTTGCACAAACATGTAACAATAAACCCCTACCCATCACAAGTAATGTGTAAAGTATGCTTCTTTAAGCATAACAGTCTAATACGGCAAGCTCCATCTTATATAAGGTATCCTAGCACTGGCAAGTTATTTAGCTGGCATACATATAGTTTACACAAGGCTAGCCAAATATACTGTATCAATCTGATACATCTGATTAGAGGTAACTCATGTCTCACTACTGTTTAACTTTGCTTTTAGCAACTTGTATTTCAGGATATGCAAATATATGCAAACTGTAATAGGTGACAGAAACATATTACAAGTCATTACTAGGGTTGAGAAAAAAAGGTATTTAGCATATTTTACTTCTCTTTTACTGTTACTATCTGTTAGTAGGAATAAAATTAATAGTGAACAGTATAACCTGTGATATAGCAAATATAGAAAAGTATACCAAACATGACATACCTACTCATACAGTACATGGTTACAGCTATTACTTAGATCATGTGGCACCTAGAATAAACTTAATTGTATATTCATTCTTTTATTGTTATAAAGAAAACAATACCTTTTAATAATCTTTGTAACCAAGTGGTTATCAATGGGTACAATTACAGAGAAATTGCACCAGGCCTCTATAGATTGCAAGTAGAAATGGAACATTACTAACATTCTTACAGTACATTTATACAAAACATGTTCTTGCTCTGATATTTCTTCTTTTTTAGGATCCATATTTCTAGCTGCTTTGAATCCCTGAATTTTTTGTGTTTTCATTCTTTTTTTAACCAGTCACCCCCCCCCCCCCACAACTTTTTTCTAAATGTTACTACTTACAGGACCATATGATTGTTTGCTATTGGAAAACAAATTGCACTTCCTAATTGCACACTTTTAATATTCCATAAAATGTGCTGGAAAGCTGGAAAAAAAATCAGAATGGGATGGAATTATTAAAAAAATGCAGTTGTGTCAGGTTTTGTTTTTAACATGTTCAATGTACAGTAAAGGATGACATACTACCTTTATTCTGTGGGTCAGTATGATCATGTCGATTCCAAATTTATATAGTTTTTGTTCTATTTTAATACCTTTAAAAAATTTTACATTTTGGAAGAAAATTATGCGCATAGCTTTAGTCTGACATTGGTAACTTTTTGGTATTTTCATGTATGAATCTGTGTAGGTGGTAGTGTTTATTGCTAACTTTTTGATCATTTTTTTTTTTATTCTATTTTATTTGGAAGGCCAAGTGTGAAGAAAATAGAGCTTTAAAAAAAACTATGGTTTTCTTCATATGGAAAATTATATACACATGTGAATAAAATTGTTGGTACCCCTCATTTAATGAAAGGAAAACGCACAATGGTCACAGAAATAACTTTAATCTGACAAAAGTAATAATAAATAAAAATTCTATGAAAATGAACAAATGAAAGCCAGACATTGCTTTTCACTTCAACAGAATTTTGAAAAAAAAAAAAAAAAAATAAGACTCATGAAACAGGCCTGGACAGAAATGATGGTTCACCTAACTTAATATTTTGTTGCACAACCTTTTGAGACAATCAAACAATTCCTGTAACTGTCAATGAGACTTCTGCACTTCTCAGCAGGTATTTTGGCCATTCCTCATGAGCAAACTGCTCCAGTTGTCTCGGGTTTGAAGGGAGCCTTTTCCAGATGGCATGTTCCAGCTCTTTCCAAAGATGCTCAATAGGATTTAGGGCAGGGCTCATAGAAGGCCACTTCAGAATAGCCCAATGTTTTCCTCTTAGCCATTCTTGGGTATTTTTAGCTGTGTGTTTTGGGTCATTATCCTGTTGCAAAACCCCTGACCTGCGACTGAGACCAAGCTTTCTGACACTGGGCAGCACAGTTCTCTCTAGAATTCCTTAATTGTCTTGAAATTTCATTGTACCCTGCACAGATTCAAGACACCCTATGCCAGATGCAACAAAACATCCCTGGAACATAACATAGCCTCCTCCATGTTTCACAGTAGGGACAGTGTTCTTTTGAAGATATTCTTCATTTTTCCGTCTGTGAACATAGAACTGATGTGCCTTGGCAAAAAGTTTGATTGTTGTCTCATCTGTCCATAGAACATTCTCCCAGAAGTTTTGTAATTTGTCACCATGTAGTTTGGCTATTGTTACTTTTGTCAGATTCAAGTTATTTCTATGATCATTGTGGGTTTTTCTTTTATTAAACGAGGGGTACCAACAATTTTGTCCATATGTTTTATACATTTTAATAGTACTAGCAATTTTCAATATTGTGAAACCAAACATGGTTTTTATTTTTTAAAGGGGAAGTTTAATGAATTTCATATTGTTTTTTTTTTGTTTTTGTTTTTTTTTTATATTTTTAAAAACTTTTAAAATCATGCTTGTTGGGGTTATTACTACTGTATTGCTGTGTATGGAAAAATCAATGAAAATCAGCATACAAGACTTAATAAATCTGCCGCAATATATTACTTTTGAGCCCTGCTTATAGGCTCAATTATACATGAGTCCCCCTTTGACAACAATAACAAAGGATTAAGTCCCGCCCTTCCTATTTCCGGTCGAAGATCTCTTTCCGGTTTTGAGAGTTTGCCATGTCTAGCAGGGGTATAGGCATACTGTTTCGTGGTTACGACGAGCCTGCTGCAGAACCTCATTTGCTAAATGCTATACAGTATATATATTTATTTGCCGAATGCTATATATATGTATAGCATTCGGCAAATGAACACTGATTCTGCAGCAGGCACGTCCTTGCCACGGGCAGGCAAGAGTTTTTCTCATTGGAATGAATAGTCCGATGTTAGACTCCGCCTCCTCAGACGAGCCTCTGGCAGAACCAGCGTTGATTGGCCAAATCACTGGCAACTGGCCAATCAACGCTGGTCTATTCATTTCAATGAGAAAAAGTCAACTGGTAACAGCATACTTACCTGCTCGTAGCAAGGACGAGCCTGCTACACAATCAGCCTTCATTTGCCGAATGCTATACACTGTATAGCATTCAGAAAATGAGGTTCTGCAGCAGGCTCGTCGTAACCCGAGGACCATACCCTGAAGTACATACCCAGCCCTGGTTAATTCACTAAGGAACAGGAAGTCTTCTTGCCGCCCTTCCATTGCGCATGTGCCAACCGGAAGTTCGCAGGGGGACTCATGTATAACATAGTGTTGGCAGGCCTGGAAGACTTCAGAAGACTCCCAGCTGCCATGGCAACTGAACAGGTCTAACAATCTAACTGTAAGGAGAGCCATTCGAGCAGCCATAATGAAAGTGAAACTAAAAGCAACATCTCAGATGCTGTGGTCTCATCCATCTGACCACTATGCCTGAGAGGTTAAGGAGGACCTTTCATGTCCTTACAAATCAACACTATTATATATCACTAGAAAGATGACAGAGTGCTTAATTCAGCGCACTGTCATGCACTTAGTTGCCATAGATGTCAGTGCCATTAGGTTTGACACTGATATCCCTACACTGTCAGAAGGTCAGGTCTTACAGCCTAGCGTCATTGCTGGGCTGTGAGGAACACCCCCCCATCTACAGAACAAACAGTACTGTCAGTAGGGGCGTTCCTCACAGTCCACAGACGACACGAGGCGGTAAGGTCCACCCTTCTGACAGTGGAGGGATATCAGTGCCAAAACTAACAGCATCCATATCTCTGGCACCCAGGGCCTTACTGGCAAAACTAACAGTGCACTAACCTCAGCACACTGTCAACCTTCTAGTGATATATAATGCCACCGATATGCAAGGACATTTAAGATCCTCTTTAAGTGTCCATAATCAGCATGCCTCCTCAGCTCCTAAGCAGGTGCCATATTTAGACACCCAACATTCACCATACTTATACCGAGGATGTTGGGAAGAGGTTACAATTTTGCCTGTTACAAATTTAACCTATTATATGGCTATGGATATTTGGTATCTCCACCTTTGTGGTCACAATTTCATTGCTTTACATGAAGTCAGAGATTCTGTTAGGCCCTGTCTGATAACAAAATTGTTGGCTGTCACCATTGATTAGAATTTGTGTTTCAGCCTACCTTAGACTACCTGTGAGCAGTGAAGCTTACCTGTGGTCATATTTCAGTACTCTGCCTCTGACACTCAGCTAAAGGCCAACCAAGCAATAAGAATTGGGGAAACTAAGCTGAGCTGAGCTGACTACCTGCTTCAGGTAAGTTCTCCGCTGGCTGCTGTCATATAGGAGATAAGCGGCTGTGCGGGCACCACTGGTGTGCAGGGCTCTACACTTGGGAGATTAATCCTTCTGTGGCCCTGGGATTTCTGCAGGGATGTCATTGATGCTGAAGTTTTGACTTTCAAAGACAAGCCTCCTGCAGAACCAGTGTTGATTGGCCGAAGGCTGTACACTGTATAGCATTCAGCCAATTAACGCTGGTTCTGCAGGAGGGATGTTGTGGTACTATCCTGCGGGTCTATCATTCTCCCCGCGCCATTTCCTGCTCTGTACGGTTCTTTCTCTGTATGTGGGCCCGGACTCCTTCTGCTTTGCTTTTACTTGTCCTGCAAAACCAGTGTTGATTGGCCGAATGCTATAGCTATATAATGCTATATAGGTTCTGAATCAAATTTTCACTGCGAATAGCGAGCGGTATTCGGTTGAGTACGAGTATTTCGAACACCATATTATTTGATCGAATACCTACTCAATCGAATACTACTCGGTCATCACTACTTATAATTTTTGAGGCGATGACTACACAGTCACTATAATACATGCTGTGTGTTCTCAGCTTGAACCTGGTGAAAATTGACCAGTATGAAATGTCCTTTTCATAGCACCATGTACAGTAATATGAATATTTTTGTGAACCAATGATGCCTAATCCATCTGTTAAAGACCTTAACCCAAATGGATAACCCCTGCTTATATAAACATTATAGGTAACATTTTCCCACTCAGGATCCTCCTTTATTTTCCAGGCCACAATAAATTGCATCTCATACTGTGGAGGATATAACATAGTCATTTTTGAAGTAGCAACTGCAGGGAAAATTATTAGCTGTTGCCTTATTCTCTGGTGATATCTAATATCACTGAGGCAGCAGAATCCAGGCTGTGCCAAGGGCAGCTGTAATCGGACAGGAGGTTGTCCAGTAGAGGCATCCATTAACTGTTTGCATGCTCTTATACTTCACTGACAATAACTAAACTGTGTTCTGTGCACATGTGGAGTTATGGCAGAAAATGGTCAACTCTTTCTAGATACAATGGTTCCCAGCATGGTGTATAAGTGTGATATTGCTCTATACATCTGAGTGATCTGCCATACTGTGAAAAACAGAATGATCGAATAAAAGTAACTGGCTGATAATCCTAAAAAAACAGTCTTAAAGGGGTTGGCCACTTTGAAGCCAATATTGAGAAACAAATGTTATTGTTTGTACAATAAAAGGAAATACAATTTTGCAATATACTTTCTGTATCAATTCCTCACGGTTTTCTAGATCTCTGCTTGCTGTCATTCATTCTGTTACTTCTAGTGGATAAAACTCTGAACATGGTCATGTGATTTACGGTCCATGGTCATGTGATGAGCACACAGGTGTACAGCTGATTACCAGGCAGATGTCTGATTACTGTGCTGTGACTTAACGAGCAGTACACCTATGTGCTCATCACATGACCATGGACTGTAAATCACATGACCATGGTCAGACTTTTATCCACTAGATGTAACATAATGAATGAAAGCAAGCAGAGATCTAGAAAACTGTAAGGAATTGATACAGAAAGTATATTGGAAAATTGTACAACTTTTTATTATACAAACCATAACATTTGTCTCTCAATATTGGTCTGAAAGTGGATGTTGGGCACATTAAGGGGTCCCCATGATAGAGTATGTTGCTGAGTTCCAAATTAAATATCAGGCCTGAAGTAATTACGCCCATTATCAGGTCTGGAGAAGCCACACACACACAACTGATGGTGTATCAAGTGAGTTCTAATTTAATGGTGCACAAAGGTGGTTTAAATACAATACAGACAAGAGCAGGTTGGACTATTCTAATAACATAACATGGTTGGCATAAAATGATTGGTTATAAGATAAACCTGGCACATGACTATTGGCTGAGGCCTTATGTATTTTGCATATCATTACAGCTTAATGGACTTTGTACTTTGTCCTTAAACAAAGAAAGTTTCAAAAACACTTATGTGTGAACTAGCAGCTCACACTATGTCTATATGCATATATCATGGAAACAGAGATAAGATGTCATGTTGGTGCTAAATGAGTCTCAGTGACCTCCATATAC
This sequence comes from Leptodactylus fuscus, assembly GCF_031893055.1. Classification (NCBI taxonomy): domain Eukaryota; kingdom Metazoa; phylum Chordata; class Amphibia; order Anura; family Leptodactylidae; genus Leptodactylus; species Leptodactylus fuscus. The sequence goes on along the minus strand of NC_134268.1, from coordinate 173,399,334 downwards.
CATGAAGATAAGAGATATACAAATAGCCAGCTGCGACTTACTTATACAGTTTATGTGTGAAAGGTTACAAGATGACTGACGAAATACAAAGATGGAGGATTTGACTCTAACATTCCCCCATTTTGAGATGGTTGAATACAGGAATCCATATTTAGGTACTTCAGTGACCTAATGTCTACTGCCGGACTTTACCAGATTCCCCTCATATGTTCCTGTATTCTAACCTAATCTCAATCATAGTTCTGGCCTTTTATATCTTGGTCTGCTCATCCTTTTGTATATGTTTTGTATTAAACAAACAAAATGAAGATAAGATTTTTACTACAACTTGCTGATATTTACTTGTTTATACTATGTATCGTTCCTAAAATATGAGGTGGTATCTTCTTAACTATATACTTCAAACATTTCCTGTTGCGTCAAAGAAACAGCTATATATGACATGACTTAGGCTAATATGGGGTTATGAGTACATATCCTACAATCTGACACATTCAGATCTTCGATCAAAATCATATGATGTTTAAGAAACTTATTGTCCCACTTCATTGTTAAATGTTCTATGCAGGCTTATCGTCAGGACCATCTGTAACAGCATTATCAGGAGAATCTTCATCACCATGCAAATTACAGTCCTATGAAAAAGTTTGGGCACCCCTATTAATCTTAATCATTTTTAGTTCTAAATATTTTGGTATTTGCAACAGCCATTTCAGTTTGATATATCTAATAACTGATGGACACAGTAATATTTCAGGATTGAAATGAGGTTTATTGTACTAACAGAAAATGTGCAATATGCATTAAACCAAAATTTGACCGGTGCAAAAGTATGGGCACCTCAACAGAAAAGTGACATTAATATTTAGTAGATCCTCCTTTTGCAAAGATAACAGCCTCTAGTCGCTTCCTGTAGCTTTTAATCAGTTCCTGGATCCTGGATAAAGGTATTTTGGACAAACAATTCAAGTTCAGTTAAGTTAGATGTTCGCCGAGCATGGACAGCCCGCTTCAAATCATCCCACAGATGTTCAATGATATTCAGGTCTGGGGACTGGGATGGCCATTCCAGAACATTGTAATTGTTCCTCTGCATGAATGCCTGAGTTGATTTGGAGCAGTGTTTTGGATCATTGTCTTGCTGAAATATCCATCCCCGGCGTAACTTCAACTTCGTCACTGATTCTTGAACATTATTCTCAAGAATCTGCTGATACTGAGTGGAATCCATGCGACCCTCAACTTTAACAAGATTCCCGGTGCCGGCATTGGCCACACAGCCCCAAAGCATGATGGAACCTCCACCAAATTTTACAGTGGGTAGCAAGTGTTTTTCTTGGAATGCTGTTTCTTTTTGGACGCCATGCATAACGCCTTTTTTTTATAACCAAACAACTCAATCTTTGTTTCCAAAATGAAGTTGGCTTCTCCAAATGTGCTTTTGCATACCTCAGGCAACTCTATTTGTGGCGTACGTGCAGAAACGGCTTCTTTCTCATCACTCTCCCATACAGCTTCTCCTTGTGCAAAGTGCGCTGTATTGCTGACTGATGCACAGTGACACCATCTGCAGCAAGATGATGCTGCAGCTCTTTGGAGGTGGTCTGTGGATTGTCCTTGACTGTTCTCACCATTCTTCTTCTCTGCCTTTTTGATATTTTTCTTGGCCTGCCACTTCTGGGCTTAACAAGAACTGTCCCTGTGGTCTTCCATTTCCTTACTATGTTCCTCACAGTGGAAACTGACAGGTTAAATCTCTGAGACAACGTTTTGTATCCTTCCCCTGAACAACTATGTTGAACAATCTTTGTTTTCAGATCATTTGAGAGCGGGCTGTCCATGCTCGGTGACCATCAAACTTAACTGAACTTGAATTGTTTTGTAGAAAGAAATGGTCCAAAATACCTTCATCCAGGATCCAGGAACTGATTAAAAGCTACAGGAAGCAACTAGAGGCTGTTATCTTTGCAAAAGGAGGATGTACTAAATATTAATGTCACTTTTCTGTTGAGGTGCCCATATTTTTGCACCGGTCAAATTTTGGTTTAATGCATATTGCGCATTTTCTGTTAGTACAATAAACCTCATTTCAATCCTGAAATATTACTGTGCCCATCAGTTATTAGATATATCAAACTGAAATGGCTGTTGCAAACACCAAAATATTTAGAACTAAAAATGATTAAGATTAATAGGGGTGCCCAAACTTTTTCATAGGACTGTATACAGGTTCATACCTAGACGTACAGAAAAATAGAAACCTCTCAAGTGAAACGGCTAAATGGGTCCTCGAATCATAGTTCAGATTTCACAGATGTCCTTTGGAATGATATCAAATAACATATAGATACAGTAATATAAATACTTTAAGGAAAAAGCTAATAAAACAAACAAAAAATATCATTAAAGTCCACATTGGGACAGTGTGAAGTCCACGAGAAACTCAGCTCTTCTCATCTACAGCACCATAAGGTGAATCTGGGTATCCTCAGACAACATTTGAAGGCTGGGGCAAGTGGCAGAAACACAGCGGAAAAAACACAGTCACTGCAAAGTGGATCTAGCGAATCCCATCCATGCATTGCGAAAAAAATACATACAGCAGAAATGCTATGCTTTCCAAAACCCTTCCGGCTTTGGAAATCGAAGCATGTCAATTATACCTATGGAAACACCGACAGTTTCCCTACAGGTATAATGGGAACAAAATCCACTGAAGAAACCTCTGCGGACTTTCTGGGAAAAGTGCTGTGGGAAAATCCATGATGTGTTGACATTGCCAACACAGTTTTTCCCACAGCGTTTTTTTTGCTGCAAGCCGCTACTTGGAGCCTAAGACCTGGATCACATCTGCATTTGGTATTCTGTTCAGCTTGGGGACCCCCCCTCCGAATGGAATACCGAATGCATTAAAAAATGATGAACAATGAAAGCAAATGGGCCCTATAGACTATAATGGGGTCCGTGTGTTTTCCGTGCAATGTCCACATGAGTCATGAGAGAAAAATACTTCAAGCACTACTTTCCTCTCCGCATGATTCGTGCGGAGTCTGCACGGAAAACACACTGACCTCATTATAGTCTATGGGGTCCGTGTGCTTTCATTGCTCACCACTTTTTAAGGCGTTCAGTATTCCAATTCTCCGAACGGAATACCGAACGCAGATGTGAACTAGGCCTTAGTCTAAATGATTTAGCAATCTACAAAAGACTAAAAGAAAAAACAACTATGGAATAAATAACTTGTCCAATGCTGAGGCTTATAAGAAGCTACTATTTACCACATAGCGCATAGAGAAAGCCCCACCTAACTGTATTAAGAGCAAAGAAAGGTGTAAAAAAAAGAAACAACAAGAATTCACTTTTTATTGCCAGTCTTTCAATAGGTGACCTAGTAATAAATGGGTTACAGTAAGACAATGGTAAAAAAATATCTTCAAAGTATCTTAAAAACATACCTTGTTTATTCACAAGTGGTAAACTGTGAATCTTGTGGTAAAGAGCAAAAGATAATGACTTCTGGCCTTAAAGGTAACATTCTCACAGTTTTATTAAAGGTGTTGTTCTATCATTTTTTCATTGCTGTTTGTCAAGCAGAGTAGCAAAGCATAACACTAGTGTGAACAGAGGCTATATCTATGTAGATAAAATAAAGGCAGCAGCATTGCTTGTACCAATAAAACAGTATTGGCTCTGTTCACATATCCACTGGTGAACAATGCGCAATGAAAAAGACGTAAGTGAACATAGCAGACACCAATGGGGCCTAATGGACCCCACTGACAATAGTCAGTCCATTAAAGGGGTATTCCCACGTCGCATACTCACCAGTCTTCACTACTGTAAAATCTTCTTTCTTCCTGGTTTCTTGCATCATTTGGTGGGTGAGGTTTCACATGCAACCTGCCGTTTAGCTCTGCCCCCAAATTAGCTTGTAGCTCCACCCACCGCATAGCATGATCCTATGGGGTGGCTGAAGGGCTTGTGATGTCATCAAAGGTCCTCAAACAACACTATATGCACAATTTTGGACTATGAAGTACATGCAGGAGCAACTCCATTCTGTGTTAGATACAGAGACTGCCTGTCTCTGCCGTAATGAACACAATTGAATTAGCTAGCCTGATAACTGGGAGAACAGAAGACGAGTTCAGAAATGAAAGCAGCTCCTCTCCCCTATCTGAGAGCAGGAAGCTAGGTCATGTGGTGTAGACACAGGAATAGCTAGATACACAGGCTCTCTCCCCTGCACTTAGCCCCTCCTCCCTCCCCCCCTGAGAGCAGCAGATACATCACTTGACTCATGAGCAGCTAAGTCAAGGGCTGTGTCAACAATGACTTGAATAAAGTAAGACAGTGGACAAACAAAGCAGTTTTGCTGAAGCAGTGTATTTAGGAAAAGTCTTAAATCCACATTAACAAGCGGTATAGATAGGATCCTTGTGATGGGACAACCCCTTTAAGGGATCCTGGCATTTTAGCATACAAACAATGTACTATTTTGCCATAAGATTCGTGACAGAAATTCCAACAAAAGCTTATAATGGAGGTTCAAACTCACATGTGAACTGAACTTAGTAAAGAAATGTTATTCTCTGCTAAAATGGTCAACCCATATGGTTTCATTGAGTAGTATAGTAATAAGATACAGAATAACACTACAGACTTTGCCATAAAGATGAGTCCATATAGTTTATTATGCAAAAGGAACAATTATGCCGTAATCCTCAGATGTCTTTTACGGATTAAGGGTGTTCAATTTTTTGGAGAAAAGGGATTTACATAGATAGATATGGGTAAATATCTATAACAATTAGGAATATCTCTGTGTACATCATTTTAATTCAAGTGTCAAAATGATAAATTCATGTGCCCTTCAATGACCACTCAAAGCACAGAGAGGTAAGAAGCTACGATTCCTATATGCTCATATTGTATATAATATATTTATGATCCGCCACTATAAGGATGGGGCCGTACGCCACTTACATTAAGAGCAGCTGTAAAAGGTATCATTGCAAAAGCACTGTAAAAGTTATTGTGATCAGAATTTCTAATACCAATCTGATGAGCCACATTTTTTATATGGATTAAGCATTAAATACTTCAATAGGAGCGAAGGCAGACACAAAAGCAAACCAACCTGCAGCTAAGATATGACAATGAAATATTAATCATACTCAATAAAAAACGAGAGGGCATTACAATCCTGACAAAAATAGAGATAGGTGATGAAATATTCATAGGCAACAGTTTATAAAATCAGGCACAATACCTGTTATACACAGACCAAGTGAATAGATGAGAGGTGGTAAAATATTTATCTGGACAGAAAAGAAATGGAAAATTTACAAACGAGCGTCCAAAGATGACAGATTAGAGGCTTACGTCATTATACGGTATTGTATAGGCTACGGTTTACACTCGATGCTATGAATTAGAAAGCATTATCGGATTGATATTTTAATTTATGGAGTGATGTGCTGTTAGAAATTGCAGGCTCAGTGGTCATACTGTAGTCTACAATCAATAGCCTTCCAAAATTGGAAATAGATGTATCAAAGCAATACACAACTCACATATGTAGATATCAATGATTTAGCAGTTTATAATAAGGCGGTAAGGTCATTTTCTTGGAGTGATACACGTTTTGCGGTTAATTTGTTTGATCCAAATGTAATACGGCATGAAAGTCACGTTATATGAAGTTTATATTTTAATATTTAGAAGTTCAAGCATATAAATAAAAAGCTATACCATTTTCCAGTATGTTTTCTGTATCAATTCCTCATGGTTTTTAAAGAAGACCTTTCACATCCTATAGAATGGGATCCCTTAAGGTTCCAGACCAAACGGGCAGGAAGAATGGGATAGAGCGCGCACAAGCCAAACGATCCATAAAGAATTAATCAACAGCTTTATTGAGTACTAACATGACGCGTTTCGGGCTGGCGCCCTTTCTCAAGTGCAATTATAGCCGGCTGATAGCCTAACTGGTACGGTGCTGGAGAGTTGTTTTTAATTTTCTTTCACATCCTATATCATTGGACATGTTATACGCCATTACAAAGCTGTTGATACGCTGAATTCAGTGCACTTTTAGTTTTGTTGGTATCTACCCAATTGCAGAGATATTAATACCATTAGTTTTGGCTACTGATATCACTGTGGTGCCAAGAGGGCTGGCCTTGCATCGTTATGGGTTAATGGGGATCGTCCTATGATGGCACACATGTATAGTCTTGTATTGTGGAGGGGGTGAGCTCACAGCAATGACGTTGAGGTATAAAGACAGCCTTCCTGACAATACAGTGATATCGATAGCCAAGGCATACCAACAGCTTTGTGATGGTATATAACATGCCCAGTGATAGAATTTCTGAAAACTTTATTCTTCGCTTTTAAACTCAAAGGGCTCTGGAAAAAAAATAAAAAATTTGAAAGATTTTCCAGATAGTATGTAGTGCATGCGCTGCAAACGAAGCATGTACAGACCTTTAGGGAATGAGTGGTTTTCACTAAAATACATGTCAATTGGGGCTGGTGTTCATCAGCCTATTGACACAGGACACTGACGGCACATCTGCGTTGACATAGGGCAATGTACAGCCTAGAGTTTTGCATCTTTTATACTACACTCCTAGCTTTTCTGAGCCAAAGCCAAGAGTGGATTTAGCAAAAGGGAAACAGAAGTCTAAGTGGTTCCTTCATATTTGCCATTCTCATTGAAGCCACTCTTAGCTTTGGTACAAAAAAGGCTGCAAACCCTGCAACAAAAACATAGCTTTTACACACAGTATGGCCTCAAACAGGGCAAGTATTGGGAACGAGCATTTTTGTAAGTGACTATCCAGTCGAGCTAAAAATACGTAAGTCAGTACTTACAATGTATGTTTGCCGGCTATGTATGTTTCTAAGATTTTGGCTGCTGTGATCTGTACCTACAGTTTAGCTACAATGCATACAGGGAGTCAGAAACACATTCTTGTCCCTGCAAATCTAAATGGAATCAAATCCTATTTTTAACAGATGTTGAAACAACAAACCAACAACAGTCTTTGGGTCTGTGAAAAACAGGATGACCGTCCGTGTGGGTCGTCTTTTTTGCACAGACAAGACATAAAAAGTAGAGAAAATGAAGCTAAAAACAGTTGATGTGCATCACATATCACAGGGTTTATTTGCTGGGTTCTGGTGACAGACTCCCTTAATAGCAAATGATTGGTTTTGTTGAAATCTAGTATGCCAATTTTTTTTTTTCTTTCCCCAACAAATCCAAAAAGAATATTGGCTGAGCACTCCATATATATCAGATGGTCAGCCAGTTCCACCAATAACCACAGGTTTGGCCAACCTAAGCTTGTATGGCCACCTTTATCAAAAATCGAACCTCCCAGCATAGGCAGCTGATCTCTCTAATAAAACATGTACCTCGTTTAAGAAAATGCAATACTGCAGAAAGGAATTTACCTTCTACTTTTTCTTTTTATAATAAACAAGATATTAAGCAATTAAAGTTGGCAAGTTCACAGAACCTGACCACAACGGAAAAAGAAAGGTACTTCAGAATATTTCACCAAGAACGGAAACAAGGGTGTGGGGATTGTTTGAAGGTATTTCATTATAGTAAGACGTGGTAAACACAGACCATGCTACATGCAAACAGACCTGTAAATTCTCAAGAAAAGCAAAAATGAAACTTTACAACTGATTTCTAAATTTAAGGTCTTATTACCTAATAAAAAGGAAGACTTAGGGCTCTTTCTAAACTCCTACTTTTCACTTGTGTCAAACTTGGCCTCTAACCATCATCTATTTTAAACTGCGATGGGGTTGGTAAAGTTATAGACCACTTTTTACCAATCTATCAAAGAGGATCTGACATGTCCCCTGACATCCCTGATTTAGTAAGTAATTGAGTTTTCCAAAAATAATTCTGGAATATCAATTTTAAGAGCCCTTCTGAATTCACAGCACTGTGCTGAATATGTTAAGGGAAAGGAGATAAAATGTGCCATATTGTGGAGGTAAATAAAATCCTTATTTTGCTGCACAAAAATCAGCAATACCGCAAAATAGTTATTTTTTCAGAGATTTTGTTAGGGAATTGCTAGGACAGCAATTCCCCAGTAGCTGTTGAACCCTGGGACGGGACACAAGAGACAGTGAGCCTTAAGCTGAAAGCCCCAACTTTCCCTTCCTATTGCCAGGCCCTATCCTACGTAATAGGCGGCAACCACAAAGACGTTCCCTCCCTGTATATGTGAGTCAGTGAGGAAAGCCAAAGGTCAAGGATAAGAATGCAAGCAAAAAATAGTGATAGCAAGGAGCAAGTATGCTCAAGGCAATAGCAAGCACTGGTGTGAATGAGAGCCAAGATTAAATAGGGGAGGAAGAACCCACCCCTGGAGTTGACAGGAAGGCAGACTGTCAATCACACGAACTAACACTTAATGAACAGAGGCAAACAAGGGCAGAAGACGGGTGTGGTAGAAATTCAATCACAGAGCTAGAGCCGTGTTCACACAGTGCGACCAAAAACTTTAATCCAAGAACCAAACTGCACACGCCTCCTGCACCGCCGCATGCGAGCAGAGGGTGGTGCAGTGACCTGAACAGATTTCCAGTGAATAGCTGAAAGCTAGCATAGGTTTCTGTCATAATTTTTGCAAAAAATTAACGTAAGGGTAGGTTCACATCTGCGGAGACTCTGACGTAGAGTATGCGAAATATCAGTGGTTTAAGTTAAAAAACAACAAACAGCGGACTGACCCTACTATAGTCGATGACTGGGGCTCCATGTGTAAACATTGTTTTACCAGTCCACTTCTCCATTGTTCAAGTTCCCCAATGGACATAAACAATGGAGTGCGTCAGTGTGATCCTAGATCCTAGATAAATCTGACTATATGATGCCAAGAAAACTGGTGTAGGGACTTCATGTACCTGCCCTATTGTATTTTTGCTCAATTGATGCAAAAATAGATGTCTTTTTATTTATGATCAGTAACCAACCACATACAGTAGCTATTGAATATTGCTAAATAAAGAGAATTTGGTTTGAACCCTGGAAAATCCATCTATAAAGAATGTAGCTTACAAATTTTTTTTTAAATTGCCCTTAAAGACACAGCCTATTTTACTTTCCAAGAAGAGGCATACTTCTTACTTATTTTTTCAGGCCTGCCTTCTGATCATTTTTATTTTTACATTGATGTACTCATAAGAAGGCTTGATTTTGACGAGACAAGTATTTTGAAATTGAACCATTTCATAGGACTACATGCTACATTTTTTTCAGCAGAATTATCAAAAGCTGGGTTAAAATTGGGATTAAAGATGTTTTAGTAATGCTTTTGAAAATTTTTTCATGTCAATATCTATATTTAATCTTAAAATCCTGTTATTTTGTTACCAGGCAAGATGGCTGCCCCATAAACGTGCAGAAAATGGAACAAAAACTGTACAATCGGAAAGTAAAAAACAGATTAGTAAAAAGTAATATGTTTTACTATATGGTTTTAATTAGTCAAAAATATAGGTGACACATTTCTTTTAATGGGTGAGGTGCAAGACTAGATATAGACAGTGCTTACTGAAATATGACTCAGTGGTTAGAACTGTAGCCTTGCAGCACTGGAGTCATTGGCTTGAATCCAGCCAAGGGTAACATCTGCACATCTGAATGTTCTCCACGTATTTGCGTGGGTTTCCTCCCACACTCCAAAGACATACTGATAAGGAATTTAGATTGTGGGTCCTGCTTGGGGCAGTGAGCGGTGACAATACTTGTAAAGTACTGTAGACACGTATGAATTTAACCTAATCGGTAGAGACCAAGAACTGATACCCCCATTTATCACTAGAACTAAGGACATGCAGAATGTGACCTTTTGGCTCTACCCACCACTTATCAGAGTGCTGGATTCAGATGCCCTATAAAACATCACGCATGGATAATATAGTTTGAAAATATATATACCAATATAGGGTCTGATGTATTTGCAATGCAATCTACCCGTCCCAAATGTTTGACTTTCCACATACCGTATACATAATTAATATGCAGTAGTTAGAAAGAAATATCAAGAAAATCTACTTGACAGTTTACATATCACTCTGCTGACTTTTCCTCATCTTGGTCATGTGAAAAAACGTGGAGATGGCTGCGGAGATAAGATTACTGTTAATAAGGCAATGCACACAATATTTGAATACTTCTAGAGAGATCAGATGATATCTGTTTTTCTTTCCGCTAGCTGTATATTTGACTCCGGTAAACAATGCGATGTATGTTGTTGGGGATCATACTGGATTATATAAAAACATTAAACTCTACAGGCATATACAGTACATCTGTTTGGTGTGAAACCTCAGATTTGCTGAGCAGTACAGAATTGGCATGGGCACCTCCAATATACCCTGAGGTTTATTGGGTAGAATCCTAAGCCTGCCACTTCAAAAGGTTTGGCCTTTCCACTTGTGCTGAGTGTTTATCTGTATTGGCAAGATAAGGAATGTAAAATGACGATGGTTCTTTGATGACTTTGGGTTATTTCCCCTACTTTGATGTGATCAGGACAATCATTTTGAAATGTTTCACCATGCCAAAAGAGGAACAGGAAAACAATTTTGGTGTAAAATCACTCAAACAACTCAGGTTGTCAGTGTGAACATTAAAGCAGTAGGGGAAAAGCTAAAACTTTATCATTACCACATAGGAAAGAAAACTTTTCGGTTTGCAATGGAAGTGGCGTACAAGCCCAAGCAAAAGAAGATAATGAAACTTAGGGAGATATGTCCTGACCTTTCATTTTCATTTTACAATGTTACAACCTTTTATGACCCTATCCACCTTTCTTCCCATGCCCTAACCTGCTTGTCTTTGCATGTTTCCTTATTTTTAGTTTCCTCATTAGGTTGTCATATGTAGGGTGGCATGCACACGACTGTGTGCGAGACATAGGCCACAACGTGTTCTGCCCACACCCGCCGTGCTTCCACGGTCCCATTCATCCCATTCCACCGGACTTTAACAGGACCTGTCTAAGTTTTGTGGCTCTGGCTGTCGTCCTGCATACGGATCCGTGGAAAACAAGGTTGTGTGCATAGACCAATATAAATGAATGTGTCAGTGTGTTATCCCGGAAAAACCCAAATAGCACACTAATTGGAACTTGGTCATGTGCATGGGCCCTAAATCTGTTTTTTCTTTTTAGGATTTTTTTTTTACATACAACTATTTTTGCACCTGTTATTTTCTTGATTCTGTTCTAAATAGTAATGTTAATGCCCCATGTTGTGGAAAATCTGCTTTATTGTTGCATATTTTGCTGTAATTTTTTGAGCTAGACCCATGAGTGACTACAAAAGGAATAGGAAATATAAGGGAAGCCCTTATACTTCTCCCTTCTGTTCAACTACTCTTGGCTTTGGCTCAAAAATGCCGCAAAATCTGCAACAAAAAACTGATTTCCAGGGACCACACGGTAGCTCAGTGGTTAGCATTGCAGCAATGGAGTCCTGGTGTTCAAATCCCGCCAAGGGCAAAAAACCATCTGCAAGGAGTTTGTATGTTCTTTCCGTGTTTGCATGGATTTCCATCCCATAGTCCAAAAAGACATACTGATAGGGAAAAAAATGTACATTTTGAGCTCTATGTGGGGCTCACAATCTACAAAATAAAAAAAAAACTGATTTCCTTCAAAGTGGAGCCATAGCCTAAAGGGAAACTGTTACCAGGATTTTCACTGTTTCATAGGATGTGAAAAATCCCCTTTATCTTCTATGTATTATGTTAAAAATCACCCATTTACCCATAAAAATCATCTCATCCTCTGTATGCAAATTAGCTCAGAAAAGTCACATTGATCTGTTTTCAGAGGAGATGAGTCATGCTCAAGAGTGGAGGAATGTTCACCTCAGATGCCAAACTCTTGAGCTCTCTAACACCTAGAGCCATGGTTCTGGTGTTACTTTAAAGCAGAGAATCTCAGCTTCAAAATCAGATCATGAACATGCTTCTATATGCAATCACAGACAGTTAAAGAAATAGTTAAATCATCATCTGAACTATGGTTCTAGGTGCTACAAAGCCCAACATACTTGCATGTAAAATTATGGCCACTGTTGTTTCAACAAACTTTCCAGAAATCAATAGTACAAGCAAATATAAGAAACTTTATACTGTATTCTATCAGAGTAAATTTCTTTATTCTCCTCCCGCTAAACTGACTTTTGCTCTAAAATCTGTATTATATCTCTATCAAAAGGGACTACAGGTCAGATGACTCAGATTACACATGTCTATGGAAGTCTTTAGAAAAGGAGAGGATGAGAAGTATGCAGGAGCTCTGGAAGACAGGAGGAGAGAAAGAGGCTTATACTGATGCTGGGAGCTATGTGATATGTGTCTATTACAGCCCAAGTACTTTATTCACAAAAGTACATGTCAGTGCTTCTCTATATATGCCCTGCATGGTGCAAGAGTGTACATAAGTGAGAGAACGTCAAAGAGCAGATTGTCTTCTACTTACTATATGCAGTGGCTGTGTAATGTCTCTGCCTGTTTGAGTCTCTGTGCCACCCTCCGCTCGCACGCGGCGGTGCAGGAGGTGGAATCCATGTCAGACTCAGCGCTGAAAAAAAGCCTCCCATTGAATCAATAGGAGGCTTTTTTTTCAGTGCTGAATCTGATGCGGACTCCACACCAAATTCAGTGCTGTTTTCCTCTGTGTGAATGCACCCTTAGAGTTTTACATTGCTCTGTCTGAACACTGCTCTATTTCCTATCCTCTTTAATTGAATTTCCACCAAACCCATCTCCTCCACCTTGTTTCCCTCTGTTTATCAAATAGTTAATCTTAGCCTTGCCTGTGTGATTGACAGCCTGTCTACCAATCAAGTCTGGGGCAGGTCTTAGACTTCCTATATACAGGTAAACATCTCACATAGGTTTGATGACTATTTTGAGTCTGTCCTATGACTTTGTCCTTGCTAGCTTCCTGCTTTCTTTTACTATTGTATTACTGACCTCTGACCTTTGGATTCCCTTCTGACTACTCTTTTGGATTATGATTTTGTAAGGCTTTGTCTCACTGGCCTTTACCCTTGCTTGCTGACTTTGCTTCTGTGTTGTTTTGTCCTGTCTTGTTCTGTGTGAAACTTATTTCACAGAAGGGATCACCGCCCAGGTACTCCTATCATTAGGACAGTGTGGCAATTAGGTAGGGACAGGGGCTGGGTCGAGTTTAGGGCTCACTGTCTGTCTTCCTCTTCTTCCAATGTTTCAGCAGCAGCGCTAGGGAATTGCACAACTAGCTTTTCCTTACAGTCTGGCAGCTGTAGACCATAGATAGGGAATACAGTGGGGAAACCTGCAGAAAACACTTTATATAATGGCCACAAATAGTGTTACTCCTCATAAGCATGACGGTTTATCCTGAGATGTCACCTGAAATAACAGGTATTCTTTAAATACTGTTAATGCAACTTCATTAGTTATTTGCTTGTTTTGCCTTAGGGAATGTTGTTTGCTTATGCCTCTAATGATCGCATACCATCATCTAGGTACACAATCCATAAATCTGCAAGAATTCTACACTAATATGTATATCATAATAATGCATTGATATTAGTAGTAGTAATTTAGATAATAATTCATCCAAAATAAACCTTAATATTGGATACTGAAATCAAGAATTTGTCCAGTGGTTACTGAGTTATTCCCATCACAGAAAGTGATGATATATTGTTAGGAAAATAAGCTGGAGCAAAACAATAGAAGAACCACATTTTTTGCAAAGATCTTAGAAGCAAGACATGGCCTAATTAAAAATAAAAAAAATTAGCCGGGACAACTTCTTTAAGTATTATCCTTTTGGCCTGGGCTTACTATAAATTTAGATAGTGAAACATCTCTTACGCATAGAAATTTCCCCTGATTCAGTTCATAGTATAAATGTCATTCATCTCATAATGGTAATTCTCAGTAACTTGCTAGTGTTGTCATGTTTGGTCACATTGTCTAGGGACCTCATGCACATAGTTGTTCTATAGATCTGTGTTTTGAAGATCCATAATTTATTGACCATACTGTGCTAGTGTATGCCTTGAATTTCTTATAGAGCCAGATGGATCTTAAATGCATATGTTATCTTGGAGAAAACTAAAAATCATGGCATGGAGGGACTCTCCCCTAGAAACAATACTACCTACTTATTGTGAGATCTTATAGCTTCTGCTGATGTGTGTATGTCCTTTCCTTTTCCCCTGAGAATAGAAAAGTAACATGTCAATCACACGTTCCACCATGTTGAATGTATTACAAGAGTAGTGGTCATGATAATTGTTACCCAATTTTTTGCAAAATCACAACTTAGTATGGTGCAAACATTTAAGGCACATATTAATTGATCCTCTATTCACAGTTTACTGGTTGTATTTTGCAAAAGTTCAATTGAATGTGAAAAGCTTAAGTTTCAGTAATAAAACATTAACTTATGGAACAGATACATGATCTCACTGCATGTTTAACTTAGATGACATCACTTCCAGTGTCAATGGCTACACATTCTAGTCTACTAACAGACTTCACTGTTGTGGTCACATATAAAAAGTCATGTAGGGGACTGAAAAAGAATTGGGCCAGAAGCAGTTATGGGCTTAGCTGTGAGGACATGCGCATAAGCTAGGTTATGGAACGCAGATAACTTAGATTGTTTATGGTAGAATTAGGTGTTATCTCCTAGGTTATAAACCAGTCATTTCCAGCTAAACTTCTATGGTACCCTGATGCTTTTGGAACCTGATCTAGGCTGCAGCAGAGGATAGTAGCATCAAATTCTGTTAAAGTAGTGATTACAACCTAACCTAGGTTATAGTTACAGCTGGACTTAGTGTTTGGACCATAGTCATAGAGCTAGTGTTTGGTTGAAGTGGTCATATGGTTATACGGGCACCTCATTGCTGCAGTCAAGTAACTAAAGGTCAATGGATATCATCAGAGTGGGAAATTTAGGCCAGGTTCACATCTGTGTTTGGGTTTCCATTCGGGGAGTCCTCTTGGACTTATACACATAAAAAAGTGATTCCCTAAGGAAACCCGTGGACACCATAGACCAGGGGTGGGCAATTAATTTTCCTATGGGGTCGCATAAGAAATTGAAACTATGCTAGAGGGCCGCACCATGGCAAATTTAGCTCCACCCACTTCTACATTGACTCCACCCATTCCCAATCATCTTTCCATGTGCCCCCACAAAGTATAATCCTCCTACAGTCACCCGTACATTATATGCCCCCACATTATAATGTTCCCTTCCAAACGTACAGACAGACTCATATAGACACACACACAGACAGACACATATAGACACACACATAGACACACACATACAGACAGACACACACACACATACAGACAGACAGACACATATAGATACACACACACACACACAGACACATATAGACACACACACACACACACACACACACACACACACTCCACCCTGCATCTCACATTCTCCTCTCAGTACCTTATGACACACACCACATGTCTCCATCTTCTTGCACTGTCCTGCCGGCACTAAGACACACCTCCCTAGACAAGCTGTGCGGGCCAGTCTGAATCAGTCAGAGGGCCGGATATGGCCCGGGGGCCATGCTTTGCCCAGGTCTGCCATAGACTATAACGAAACATGCAGAGAGGAAAGTGCTGCATTATACTCTATGGGGTCCTCGGGTTTCCTAAAGTAACCACTTTTTTATGCGTATATATTTCCGTTCAGGGTGTTCCCCAAGCGGACTTCCCTAACGGAAACCCGAATGCAGATGTGAATAGGACTTTAGCAGGTAAATATTATTTCTATTGTTATTTTAGCCCATTCTGTCCGCGTGGACAACTTTTTATGATCACAGAAAGCCCATTTACCAAACCTGGCCAGAACAAAGAAGGCAAACAAGTATAGAATGCTTTGCCCATCTTCACACTGAACTGCTATGATATACTAAAGGTGCCCAATGGAAGAAGTATGAATCAATGGTGTACATTATATTATTGTACTGGTGATTTCAGTGATTGACTTGCCATGACCAATAGCACAAAGGCTTGCAGATGTTTATTTGATATGGGCCATAGTGCCTATAAACATTAGATGATTGTTACCAGTCTCAATGGGTGGGCAGCATTTTCTATAGCAACAGGCATTATCAAACCACAGCAGAAACTCTGGGCACCCGACGTATCGGATTGGATTTTTTAGCTGGTCACTATAGTTTTGCCAGTGCCATAGCAAAACTTAAGAACTGACCCTATGAAAACATTTCCCGCACATTTACAGGTTTAATCAAACTCAGTAAAGGATTGCTGTGTATTAGCACAGATGAAATAGGTCTGCAGAGTGATGCCGCTGTAAAGAAAGTCAAGTGACAGAAGATAAAGGTAGAAACTAATCTCCATTTTATTATACCTGCCAAATCATTGGCAAAAAAGCAGCATCCTTTTATTTCAATTTTAATCATTCCTACATTTTAATACCATGCTTCTTTTGTAATTCTCCTGGCAATCCCCGTACATATTCATTCCAGCCAAAACACCAGACTAAATTGCATGGCTAAGAACAGTTACACCATTCAAGTAATTCTCCAAAATAACAAATGATGGGAGAAAGGCGATGTACCAGTGCGTGTCTGTATTCCTCATCACTGATGCAATTTTACCCACTTTTTATTTATCAGGTAAGCAATATAGCAAGCTGTAAAATAAAACATAAAATGAGCCAGTTATAATGCAATAATCAGTGACCATCAGCGCTTGGAAAAATGAGTTTGCTCTCACTGGCACTAAGGAGGATCACATGATTATTTAATTACAGCATCATTTGTGTCTTGTGGATGCCAACATATCAACAATTAATAGGGCAAATAGAGGAGACTGCAGTTTAAAGGAACAGAAATGTGGATGCAGAATGAGGCCTGACATTGCTAAAAATAGAAACGATTATATGTCTACCATGTCATTACACAAGGAATCTTACATTTAATATTTTAAGAAAACGGATTATTGTGAAAACCTGCTGCATCTGGTTTACACATTTATACATGTACATAAAACATACATGGATTTTAAATCTATGCGCACTATATGGTAATATATATATATATACATATATATATATATGTATTTTTTTACATGATATAATGATCCATATACATATACTGTATATCATATATAGATATAGAATTACACAGTTACATGCTGATTGATGGATTCTGACTGCAAATTAGTGAAAAAGGGCTTTAGGGCCCTTGCATATGACTGATTCCTGTCCTTAAAAAACGCTCAATGTGTGGGCTGTATTTCCCAGACTGATGGATAGGAGTCAGTGCAGCATAGTCAGTTATGATAAAGTGAGCTCCCGAATAGCCCAATCACACTAATGTACTTACATAACATTATCAGTTCAGTATTGTAGCAATGACTGACTATGATGCAGACTCTCCTGCACATGGCTGAGTTCAGTCCGAGAAATACTGCCCACACAGACTGTTTTCCAGGGACAGGTTGTATGCAAGGATCCATATTGTCATTTCTTCTCCTGCTAGGCGTCACTATTCATTCCTGGTAACTGCTCCAACCTGCAGACAAAGTGTGACAAACTGGAAGCTATTACTCTAGCAATGGGGTGGAGGGGGTGGTGTTCGTTGGCAGTTAGGTGCACTCAAGAAGGAAAAGAAACACCTCTAAGGTTGAGTTCAGACGGGGTTTTCTCGTCCGGAATTTGACGAAGAGGCTGTCTCAGATTCTGGACCAAATAACAGGTAGCCGCGACTGGATGCCGGTGCAGTGCACCAGCACCCAGTCGCGGCACTCTGCTCCGGATTAGGCCCAAATGAATGGGCCTAGTGAGGAGGGAGTGTCTTCAGGCGAACGTCTGGCCGCGGAATCCACTTGAGCTAAAGAGCTATCTTCCTATTTCTGTTCCCGCTCGCGGAAAAAAGAAGTGACAGCTGCCATTGATTTTAATGTATGGCGTTTTTTGGTCAGGATTTTGATGTGGATTCTGCATCAAAATCCTGACCAAAAAACCCTGTCTGAAATCAGCCTAAAGTCCCCTTTTTAGCTAATTCACATAAGAATAAAATGCTGATTTTGAAAGAAAATAGAGCTGCAATGCAGAATAAGAAAGGCATCTTTGGAAAGTGTGAAAGGAGCTCTACAGGATGCTGTCATTCATCTGATACCTATGCAATTCCTCAAAAGAATAGTCCTATACAGGTTCTCGTCATTCAATAGCAAAAGTGATAGAGCCAGGGGCTTAACTACCGTAGAGGCAGCGGAGGCGACTGCCACAGGGCCCGGGACATTAGGGGGCCCGGTGACAGCGGCTACCGCTGCGTTTTTTTTTTTTATAGGCCGTTACGGGCCCTATTTACTTGCCAATCCTGGCTGGGCCGGGATCGGCAAGTGACACTGCGGGCCCCACAAATACTATCATTATACTCGGGGGTCTTTGCAGACCCCCGAGTATAATGATCCGCGGACCGGGAGAGGTAAGGGAACGTAAAAAATACTGTTACTTACCTCTCCACGATCCTGCCAGGCCTCCTTCATACTTGTCTGACGTCTCTGATGTCACATGAACCCGGCCTGCTTCCCGGGTCATGTGACGTCCGACGTCATTAAAGAAGGACGAGAGTGGCGGCCGACAGCATAGGAGCTGGGGAACCAGTAAGCAACTGTTTTTTTTTTTAATGTTTTTATTCCCTCAGGTCTCCGATTATTATACTCTGGGGTCTGAAAAGGCCCCAGAGTATAATAATTGTTTATGGGTGTCCATAGTGGGACATAATACTGTGTGCAGGGGACACTATGGGGGATAATACTGTGTGCACGGGACACTATGGGGGTAATACTGTGTGCAGGGGACACTATGGGGGATAATACTGTGTGCAGGGGACACTATGGGGGATAATACTGTGTGCAGGGGACACTATGGGGGATAATATTGTGTGCAGGGGACACTATGGGGGATAATACTGTGTGCAGGGGACACTATGGGGGATAATACTGTGTGCAGGGGCCACTATGGGGGATAATATTGTGTGCAGGGGCCACTATGGGGCATAATACTGTGTGCAGGGGCCACTATGGGGCATAATACTGTGTGCAGGGGCCACTATGGGACATAATACTGTGTGCAGGGGTCACTATGGGACATAATACTGTGTGCAGGGGCCACTATGGGGGATAATACTGTGTGCAGGGGACACTATGGGGGATAATACTGTGTGCAGGGGACACTATGGGGGATAATACTGTGTGCAGGGGACACTAATGGACATAATACTATGTGCAGGGCTTACTAAGGGACATAATAGAGTGCGGAGGAGGGGGCCGGTCGAGGTCTTCGGCTTCGGTGTCGGTTGGAGGGGGGCCATGTCAAAAGTTCGCCACGGGGCCCCGCCATTCCTAGTTACGCCACTGGATAGAGCATTGACATTTGGGCCCCATAGTAGCCTTATAGTCTGCCGACATGTTATATATACCTTAGCATAAATAATGGAGTTGGGTAAAATCCAAACTATCGTGAGAAAAAGCAACAAGTTGCTATGACTGTAGCTTGCAGAATGCTTTCTTAGGATCAGCTAGGTGAGTACAATTCTACTTTCAAGGTATATTTGGTTTTTACGGTAATACATTTTTCTCTGAAAAACCCAATAATGTGAAAGTTAAAAAAAGAGTGAAAATACCTTTGATCGGGAAACAGGTCTTGCATAATACAAACCGGTGACTAAACCATGTTAGTTAGTCTTCATTTCCTCCCAGAATCCACCCAGTTAGTCAAATAAACACATACATCTATCTGTGATGCCAGTTATTTCCAAAGATTGCCCTGATACAATAATAAGTAAATAAAGAGATAAAATAAAAGCTTGGCTAATGTGCATTTGAGTGTAATGCTCCCGATTCGGTAGTCTACAGCTGTCTTCTGCACAATGTAAATGGCATGCTAAGCATGTGCTCGGAAAGGTATGATTTACCTTTTCATTTGCAATTTAGTTATGCAAGGGGAACGCTGAGCAATGTTTTTCTAGTCTGGCATGTACATGCCACTAAAATAGTAGGCCTCTTAGCGTGGAATAATAACTATGCTCGAGTCAGGAAGAGACAGGTTTTGTAGATTTCACCACAGGTAAATATTAAAATGCAGACACTATTTGGTAGGGGCAAGATTATATGAGTGTATTTGCACTAAACCACAACATAATGTTTATTTCAGGAAACTGTTAAGCTGTCAGCCAAACCATGCATACTTAAGATAAATAGCACCTATATGAAACTGTCATGCAGAGGGCTTATAGCGATGACAAGATCTGTACTTCTAGCGTTTTTTCTGACTGTATTCTATCTTTTATCTCCAGTTCTGGCCCCTTTTCTCTTCCTTATTTTATATTATTTTTTGTAGTCTTTAACTTCAAAACAGATTTGGTTAGATCATAATGACAGAATGATATTGTGTGTGCCTTTCAGTATTTACTGCTGTTTACCCTAGAGCTTAATGCTTGTGACTTTGCTTGGATAGTTGTTTCTATTTGCTAGTACTTTATATACCTATTATGAATAACTGGCAACTGAGTGCTACCAGTCAGGGGTTGTCCCTGCACTCTCTCCTATGCTGTACATTGGAAATGGTAACACCCAATTTAACAGTAAATAAGTTCGGAAATTATTTCCCTATATGGAATACAAGTATTTACTAAAACACAGATGTCAGGAGTGCTAAGAAGTCATCTTTATATGCAGTACAGTATACATACTCCTTTTTATTTTCTGATTGTCAATTTTTTGAGCAACCATTTTTGCTATCTTGCTGCAACAATTCTAAGGACTTGCTTTGTCTCTGGAATAACGTCAGCATGCTATTTCACATTTGGAGAGGGCCGCTTTTACTTTCAGTGGGCCATATGGTAACAGGGTCCCCCTTGGGACAGCGGGACAGTTCTATATTTGCTGTCGGTTGCTTCAGGCAGTGGGTCCAGGCTTTCCCAACTTCAACTCAGGGGTGTCCTCCAGAGATGAGTTGGAGACAATGGTGAAGCAGAGAGCAGATGGCTCCCTGTCCTCCGGAGATGAGTTGGAGACAATGGTGAAGCAGGGAGCCGTCTGCTTTCTGCTTCACCATCCAGCCACTGTCTCTGCTCCCGATGTCCTGAGAGCAGGAGACGCAATGTGGAGACGTCACTTACATCACACCCATTACTCCCTGAAGACTTTGGGACCAAAGGTTTTTAAAGGTTTTTTTTTCTTTGTTTGATATATATGGTGGTAGTAAGTGGTAGTAAGTGGTAGTAATGGAGAGGCCCACTTATGGAACCTTTGCACTGGGCCCACCAATCCACCAATGTATTAAAATGGCCCTGACCGTGCATGGACAATAGTGTACTGTGGTCAAAGGTGTGATGTCATTTGTGTTGCCATTCATTGTAATCCTGTCCTCTGCTGATAATGAGATAAATGCTGACCCTGCAGACAATGTGTACAGTGCAACCTGAACAGAGATTCTAACAAAACAAGAAGCATCAGTCTGTTGTGGATGCTTTCTCTAATATATATACACTGTCTACTAGAGATGAGCGAGTAGTGTTCGATTGAGTAGGTGTTCGATCGAATACTACGGTATTCGAAATACTCGTACTCAATTGAACACTACTAGCTGTTCGAAGTTTAAGGTTCGATGCAGAACCAGCGTTGATTGGCAGAAAGCTATACATTCTGCCAATCAACACTGGTTCTTCTCTTACCTTTAGAAGTCTTCTCCGTGCAGCTTCCCCTCGGCGTCTTCCGGCTGGAATCCGCTCTGCCTAGGCATCCGGCCTAGGCAGAGCCGACTCCGCATGCGCGGGCATGCCCTCGCATGCGCAGTTGGCTCTGCTCAGGCGTCGGGCCGGGCAGAGCCAACCGCGCATGCGCAGTCGGCTCTGCCTAGGCCCCAATGCCTAGGCAGAGTGAATTCTAGCCGGAAGACGCCGCGGGGGCGCGGGGAGAAGACTTCAAGGGGAATCCAGCCCGACCGTCACTCGTGGACTTGATAAGTATGATTTTATCGAATTTTGCGTACTCCTGAAACAAGCATTTTCCCCCATAGACTATAATGGGGTTTGAAATCCGTTCGAACAGTCGAACAGTGAGCAGCTGTTAGAATCGGGTTTCGAACCTCGGACATTTTAGTGTTCGCTCATCTCTACTGTCTACCAATAAGTATTTGGGCACCCATGCAAATGAACATATCTGTGGTCGTGATGTACGCCTTCCACTGTTCTATAGGAAACAGCATTGGCATTAGTGTATTGGCATTAGTCGCATGCAAGATGCCACGAAGTGCAGAGTTATCTGATTTGGAGAAAGGGGTAATTGTGGGGTACCACAGAAATGGTCGATCCTTAAGGGACATAGCAGGCAAACTGAATTATCCAAAATCGACAGTGGCCTATGTGATTACAAAGTGGAAGGTGAACGGTGATTGTCAGAATGTGCCCTGAGTTGGCAGACCCCCGAAACTGGGAGAATGAGACCGACGAGTGCTGACCAGAGAAACCGCACCCAACCGATGGCTCACATACATCCGGGAGTATTGGGTCGATCAATACCATCCATAAGGAAGCATCTGCTGGGTTCTACCAACTATTGTATAGGAATAAATGTTGTTTTTCTATTCTACCACAGGTGTCCAAATACTTATTGGTAGAAAGTGTATATGAAGGGAAAAATATAACAGGTATGAAAATTCACAGTGGTGGGAAGGGGCAAAGGAAGTTTGGGTTTAGTGTTTACTTTACAGTACTACCATGATATTCTGAAGATGGATGCATCAATAAATTCACGGCAAGGTGAGTTGTGTTTTGTAACTACTGCTATGAGTGCAACTTCCAAATAACAGGACACTTGTTTGTAATGCATTTCTAATAAAGATTTTAGCTCAGAATCCCTAAATACCCTAAGCTACACTTATAATAAATGGCAGGCATTGACAAACCTATCATAGTAGACTATATTAGGGATACTTTACATGATGGGGTTGTAACGAGAAAATATATATTACTGTTATTTTTGTGGGCTGTAGCCGTAAAAAAGTAATTGAGCACATTTAATAATAGTTTTTAATTAGCGTTGTATGTGCCAAAACCTCATTTACCACAACAGCATATTTGTTACTTCAGTGGGAACAAACTATGACAGGAACACTTAACACTATAACTTGGTGATCACATATCTGGCATCACTTTGTCAATAAACAGCTCAACACCTTTAAAGTGGCCTACGCATTACCTAAATGTTGGCCTCACTTGCTGATTTCAGTTGTATCGGCCAGAAATCTAACATGTATGGGGGCCACCTCCACTGGCAGGAGATTTCAGAAGTGAGAAGCATCAGGCAGTTGGATCTTAGATTCTCAAATCCTTTTGTTAAGACGGACCTTTCACCTCCTGGGGCGCATGCAATTTTATATAATGCCACAAAGCCGGCTTTCATGTTCGGTGCCCCTGGTGAAGAGCTATCGCTGCCGGTACTGCCGGTACTGCTGCTCTTCACTGTCAGAAGGGCGTACTGCTGTACGCTGTACTGTGAGAGGGGGCGTTGCTTACCGCCCAGTGATGACGCTCAGCGGTGAGGAATGCCCCTCCCCCCCCAGTACTCGTCTATGGATGAGTACTATCAGGAGGGGAGTGAGGGGATCCTCACCGCTCTCACAGTAAGGCTGTGACAGTGAAGAGCTACGGTACAGGCACCGATAGCTCTTCACCGGGGGCACAGAACATGAAAGCCGATAGTGCAGTGAATTCAGCGGCTTTCTAGCGGTATATAAAACCGTATGTGCTCCAGGTGGTGAAAGGTCCTCTTTAAAGGGAGTTTGGGCACATACACAAAGTCATACTTTTTGCCATTTGTCATCCGTGCCATTTTTACTGACCATACACACGGTTGTGTGCAGGAGACCTAAGAGTCCCAACTGTCCCATTAATTTCAATGGAAGCCAGTAGTAGTTTTTTTCCACTATCCTAACTTTAGACGGATTCTGCCTTGCTGTGTCCATTGAAATGAATGGGAGGTGGAAAAACTGCTTTTATATGAGCATAAACATATTTATGTGATGACAAATTGAAGAAGAATTCTAGAAATAATAATCTTTTTATGGATATGCAAATCAACCTGCAACTCCATTGTCCGTGGCTTTATGGCATATTACTTACTGGTAATTTCAACCTTTAGAGAGCTTAGACTCCATATTGAACTATTATGAGAAATATTGAGACTCCATATTGAAGTATTTACTTGTTGCCGATGGGCGTACTATTACCACTGATACTGCTCATCAGGTGGAAATTTATTTTGTGGCTTTATTCATCGGTTGACTTGTTTACTATTCATGTTATATTGCTTTTATCTATTTACTGTATTTATTTATGTTTTGTGCGCCATTTCCACTATACGCTTTGTTTTGGACAGTTTTTAGATATTATTGTATGTATATCTTATACTCTATTGTTATGTATATAACTGTTTGTTATGAAACATGAAATAATGTACTATATTTATGGGATAGATCTGTATTGATAAGAAGTGCAGTCTGCTCCAAAAACAAGTTGTCTGAGTTATTAATAAAAGTTCAAATTTCTCACTGAATAATGTACTTTATTCTACCTGAGATAGTGCTGCGACCTGGTTGTTTGATAACAGTTCAGTGTATTATATGCCTACTAGCACAACCAGATCAGGTAAACAACTTTTAGGGCAGATCTTAGCTCCCATTAGCTTTTACCATACTACACTATAGAGCGCTGTGTATTTATTTTTTTATTTATATTGCATAAATTTGCATACAGACAGCTATGAGGCAGGCAGAGACTGCAAATGTCACTCACTGCTAAAGGGGTGTCTTTGGGCAGCAATTTTAGCAGACATCCAGAGCACTTGAGGTTATCTGTAGGTAAATCAGGTAACTTGAGTCCAATCTACAGCACATATATGGCCGATAGGCATATCCACAAAAAGATGATTATATCTATGCTGCTTTAGCGGTTTGTGGCCACAAAGGTGTTTCTGCTAATATTAAATGCTCCTATATGGCACAGATATTGGTTTGCAAGGCATTATAGACCTGACAGACTCCCTTTAAGGTAGATAAGACACCGTCAATATCTGGCTGCAACTAAGTTTCTTCTACGGATTCATGCTTGAATAAGCTGAGCAAACATGTGTATCAGAGATTGGAAAGAAAAGCTTTTGGACAGAGGAATGTTTGGTAGACCGCTATCTGACATGTTTGGGAACCCTTAGGCCTACTTCACACAACCGTACTTTTGATTTGCAATTGCCGATCCACAATTGCATATCAAGGTACAGACACTTGCATTCCTATGGGCACATACACACAGCCATAGTTTTTGTGGCTATGTGTCTGGGGAATAGTGAATATCCGCAAAATATGGAGAAGTTCCAATGCCTGTCCATATTTGTGGTTTAGTCCAATACCTGTCCATATTTGTGGTCCATTCACTTCAATATATGGGTTAGTGAAAAGCACAGAATGACATACGGACGCCAATCCCTGTGTTATTGGTGCTGTACGCATTGACCTGTACGTTAAACACGGTCGGGTGAAGGAGGCCTTAGTATAAGAGGTGTCATGCTAAGACCCCTGGCAGACAGCTGAGAGAAGGTTGAAATTCATGGTTGAAACTTGCAGTAATACTTGCCATGCTGTAGGTTTTAGTAATAATAGATCTGTAGAAATCTTATCCACTGAGCTGCCACTGTATATGGCAGTAGGACAGACTTCACCGAGATGGAGGTGACGAACCTTCCTGCAATTAGTGCTTGTGTGTCTCTAGCCATAGACTAGCTCACCAATAATAACACCAGATCTGTACAATGCCTGCTATTAAACAATATGCCAAGAACTGTTTTGCTGTTATTATCAATTTTAATTTGTCTTTGAATGGTTTGTGATGGAAATGTTTCCTTGTCACCATATGTACAGTATGTATACAGTATGTATTCTTAATATACCGCTTTCATTTGTGAACATCTAAACTTACTCAGGATATAGCTTGCACAAAGCTAAGACATCATCATTAAGACAAAACTGAGTTTTTGGCATAAGAACTCAAGGAAGTTGCACATTTGCCGAAAATAAAGTATGTACAATATACAGATATAGCAGACTTTAAGAAGGCAGTCATAGTTTGATATCAAGATATCATAGCGTAATTCCTTTTCTGAGAACATAACCTGATGGCATAGTCCAGAAGCTGTAATGGTGTACTTTATTTCATTAATAGGCCACTTTACAATTAGTAAGATAAGAAACCACAAAATGCGAGTACTATTCGAAACGGCCGTTTCGAATAGCACGCACCCATAT
This sequence comes from Leptodactylus fuscus, assembly GCF_031893055.1. Lineage (NCBI taxonomy): Eukaryota > Metazoa > Chordata > Amphibia > Anura > Leptodactylidae > Leptodactylus > Leptodactylus fuscus. Next base: position 173,372,908 of record NC_134268.1, on the reverse strand, counting down.
GAATGAATGGAAGTGGCCCGCACGCAGACTTTGCCGGCAGTTGGCCATTTAACCCCCTGCGTTCCGGCTGTGTCCATTCATTCTTATGGGTGTATGCTATTCGAAACGGGAGTTTTGAACAGTACTCGCTCATCTCTACGGTCCTTGCTGGAAAGAGGAAAACTGGGCCTTTAGCATCATCATTGGCAACAACCCTATGAGTATTTACAAAGAAATCTTGTAACTTGACATGGGATATAAACCAAACCATGAACTCTTTTCCAAAAGGACACTCATTGAGGATAAATGGAAGATTTGAATCCCAAGTTTTAGTGATCCATGGGGGTGCCAGTGGTAAAGCTCCTAGTGATCATACACTTGTTAGAGATAATGGTGTCCATGGGCCAGTGTTATCCATGTTCCGTCTGTGCCCTCTACTGACCAATTCATTTAATGTAGTGAGCCCTGGCTGCAAAACGAACAGGAAAAGGACCTGTCCTGAGTTTTACTCCAGGCTCATGGTCCCTTACATGGACTAGTGATAATACACAGAGCTATAAAAAAATAATGGGTCAGTGTGGTAGTTGTTAAAAACATGGCTAGCACACTGACAGAACATCCGCCGATGTGCATGGAGACTTATCTCTAAGAACAGATGATAGATGAATTTCATGAGATAATCCTTTTAAGCATCATACATGTAGCAGCTGTTTTGATGTTGCTGCTCCTTATTGTTGCAGAGCAGGGTTCAGGTTGGGTAAGGGAGATCTCTGCTTGTAGTGCAGCTCAGTATGCCAGCATGGATCTGGAGTAGCATATTTGTGGCACAAGTGCATTGATAAATGTGTGTTGTATCAATGTGCAACAGTCTTTTCTGGAGATGAAAAATATCTTATTATAAAGTACCCAAGGGAGATGTCAATGTTCATGTACCGAGTGTACAACCTCTACATTGCATTAGTATATAGGTTCCATTGCCCCTGAGACCCGCACTGATCAGTAAAAGTGTAACTGCCGTAGTGACCTTACATGTCCCAATCTGCTGCACTTAATGTCTACAGGGCTGGCAGACTCTTAGTAGGAGTGGGGCACTTGTAACCCCCATTATAATGATTGTAGTCCTCCAATCGGTAGGGCTTCCAGTAATCATACATTTATAACTATCCTGGGGATAGGTGATAAATGTGTTTCATGGGATAACCCCATTAAAAATCATACATGTAATAATTGTCTAGAAATCGGCCATCCTCTGCAGTTTACATTTTTGCTATAGGCGCAATAACTAAAACAGATTAGTGTGTCCAATACATTTTTCTGACAAATTTTCAGATTTTCAGAAACAATCATTGTGTTACCATAGATTATCCCTATGAGCTGTGGTTATTAGGATAAGTTAATATGTATGAACAGGGATAAAAGATTTCTGCCAACAATGGAAACTAAAATCCCTTGAAATCCCAGACTTTTAATCTTATCCATATTCTGTTCAGCCAAGACTCCACAATGGAGAAATTGTGACAACCACCAATGGCAGCCATAAGATTGTCACCCAGCTGTTTTGGAGATACTTTATAGAATTAGGAAACTGCATATATAATAAAACCCTTATATAACATACAGTAGTTATAAAAATAGCCCCCTGTCTACCTTAAGTAGAAACAATGTAAAATGAACCATGCACGACGGTAAAGGTTTGTGTTTGGAAGTTAGGCCCTGCTCAACATAGCATTGTTCCAAAGGCTGCATTTCCACAGTGGTTTTTCCCCGCAATTTGTGGATGAGTTTAAATAGGATCTCATTCAATTTGCTGCTACTCTAAAATGTAGCACTTTTCTTTGGTGTTTTGCAAAAATGCTATGGTTCTGCAATGTGTGCCCTCAGGCTTATAGGATGTTGCAGATTGGGAATTTACCATGCCACACTCCAGAAATGTCTCTAGATCCTCTAGATCTTTGTAACAGAGCTGGGTGACGCCTTATTTTATGACCGATTTAGGCTTGGGCCACACAGCCGCATTAATTTTGACTGAATGTGATTTGGAGCTATTCACTTGACCAATATTTTGACAGTCTGTTGTAACTTACCATCAAAATATGGTTCATGTCCTACTTTTGTCTGTTTTCACAGATTTCGCCATACACTCAGATGTATGGGGATCCGTAAAAACAGGTGCCCATTGGGTGCAAGAAAAAACGGAGGCCGCCTCATGTTCCATTCCAAAAACCAGGTAGCACCGGCATGCAGCCGCGCACTCTGCTCCGAATTAGGCCCAATTAATGGGCCTAGTCCGGAGGAGGGAGTGTCTTCAGGCCGAATTGCGAGGCGACTCGGCCTGAAGAATGAGCACCTCGCTTCTTTTTTCTGGAAAAAAGACCTGAGCGGGAGCCGTCTTTTTGGTCAGGATTTTGAGGCGGATACTGTCTCAAAATCCTGACTAAAAATCTCTGTGTGAACTTACCCTAACAGTTCGTAGTAGCTGTCTGTAAGTAATTTTGGGCCCGCCCCTGGTGCAATTACAGGCTGAATAGCTTCAGACTAGACCCAAGCTAGGTGTAAATTAAAACAGTATGTGATATGTGGGGAGCTGACACTAAACTCTGCACAGGTGTTCTGGCAGTCTCCCTGTATTGGAAGCTGCTGTAGTGGATGGGGAACACATGGAGTCAACTCCTATTCAATTAATAAGAGCAGCACTGCACCCCATCCACTGTATAGTGCTGGTTCTGAGGAATTGTAGCTCCGCTTCTATTACTTGAATAAGAGGAGCCTGTACACGTTCCCAGTCCACTGCACCAGCTTCTCTTCAGGATCCAGGTATCAGACCCCACAGATCACTGACTGATGACTTATCCTGTGGATAGGCCATCAGTATGAAAAATCCATTTGGGGCCGGAGAACCTATTTAACCTGTATTCAAATGAGTTGTTTGGTGTACCCACAGTGCACACTGCTGCATACACTACCACACCCTGGGTGAACAGTTAAATTGGATAAAGTCTGTGGGCCCACGTGGCGTTTTACAGTCCCTGTAAAGTGGATGGGATAATATCAAATCCCATGAACACATTGGTGGAAAATAAATACAGCAGACACATTGTGATTTCCAAAACCACAGTTTTGGAAATCTCAGCATGTCAATTATACCTACAGAATTGCCAGCTCTTTCCCTATGTTGATGTAGAAAGTTTACACTGGAAACCTTTGTGGGCTTTCTGTGAAAAGCTGTGTGGGAAAAATCGCTACGTGGGACCTTAGCCTAAAAATTTACTTTTTTTTAGTAGCAAACTTGTATTTTGACACAAAAAGCATGTGTTGCCTATGTCACTAACGTAGATGCTGGTCTTCAATTTCTTTCTCTGGCTTCCACCATCCCTGAGCAATCAGTGCAGTTGGAATTTTCTCTCTAACCCTCTCTGTTCCCGAGCAATCAGTGCAGTTAGTTTTGGTGCCTGATATGCTACTTAGGCTTTGTACTATCAGGTGGGCAGAAGCAGGAAAGAGGTGTAATTCTGAGCTCCAATCAGATGTGGATGTGTCAGAGCTCAGCTTGCCTTCTCCTACCTGGCACCATCCACTTGACAATAAAGAACCTAAATCAGGCACCAAAACTAACAACACTTTTTGCTTGGGAACAGGAGGGGCTAGAGAAAAAAATTCCAACTATACTGGAATTAGTGGAGCAGTGTCTATAAATGATGCAAAGAGTTGGACTTTGTGAAAGGAGCTTTGGTGAAAGATCCTCTTTAAAGAATAGGAGAGTATCGATACATGTTTTACAACTCCTGATGTCATTACATTTTTGTTGTGTATGTTATATACAGTAAAGCTAGTACTGTACATTATTATCTCAGGAAAATGCAAACATACCATCATGTTATTAAAATTCCATTGCAATAATTATAACTCTAACAGGGGAAGGGACTTTACCTACTGTCATGCAGCAACAAATTATTTTACAGGGAGGACAATTCTGAGTAGGAAATTCCTGAATCTATATTTAATTTAACTAAAGATACAATGTCAGGAACAGATTCTATGCAGAGAAATAGAGATTTATTTTATATAACTAGTGCCTGGTTTTAGCCTTGGTCACATACTGAAGGGTATTCCTTTAGAGTACATTCACATTGGTATACATGGTAAGGGGAGGGGCTGGTGAAGTACTAACTCATGGGAAGGTACTAAAAGTCACTCTGCATTGACCAGGTTATTTATATATACAGTAATGATAGGACTTGAGTCCTTGTTCTAAGCATAAGAAAAGCCTCTGCATTAATATGTTGTGGTGAACTCGTTTTTCTATATATCCTTTCCACGTAGTTAAAAAGTTATATAAAAACTGTACATACATCTTGGACCAGTGATTTTACAAAAAGAAATAGCTATACAAACATTTTCCAAGAACTACTATATGTTAATGGAGCTGCGGTGGAACTTAAACAAGTACATACTGTTACGTCTTCATCCGTTCAAACTTCTGCGCCATCCTCTGGCCGCATTGTATGGCACAGGAGTCGTGTCCACTAGAGATGAGCGAACACTGTTCGGATCAGCCGATCCGAACAGCACACACCCATAGAAATGAATGGAAGCACCTGTGGCGCCGGCCAAGTCAGCGTCACAGGTGCTTCCATTCATTTCTATGGGTGCGTGCTGTTCGGATCGGCTGATCCGAACAGTGTTCGCTCATCTCTAGTGTCCACTCATGATCACCTGCTCCTGACTCTGGTCATTTGTGTTGGCATGGTTAGGGTTACTTTTGTCTGCTTTGTGATTGACAGCCGATCTACCAATCAAGTCTGAGACGGGTTCTGGACTTCCTATAACCATATCATCAGCCCACACATGATTGCTGGGTATTGTGTCTCTTACCTTGCCAAGCGTTTGTCCTTGCTCATATATGGTATTTACTGATCTCTGCTCTTTGGCTTTTGACTACTCGTTTGGATTGTGATTTGGTACTGTTTGTCTCTCTGGTTTGACCTTGACTTACTGACTCCTCTTCTGTGTTGTGTTGTCTAGTACTGTTCTGTATAAACACTTATCCAGAGAAGGGACTGTCACCCAGTTGCCCTCTACTGCCTAGGGTAGTTGAGGCAAATAGGTAAGGACAGGGGCTGGGTCAAGTTTAGAACTCACTGTCTCTGTCATTCCCTTCCTTCCAGGTTTCAGCAGTAGCCACGGCAAAATTGCTCAAGAGGCAATTTCCTAATGCATATATTTTTTCTTAGAGGTATTGTTCCTCTTGCAATTGCAAGGAAACCCTCTCCAACTTTGTGTATGTGTATTGGGTCAGCTAAAAAGAAACCCTAAAACATGGACAGTTAAAATCCCCCTGCCTGAGATGTGCAGGACATGAGTCCATTGAATTTTTATTATTGATCAGTGGGTGGATCCAATGCATAAATACCCCAAGGGACAATATACAGCGGGGTAAATTGGCTTCTCAAGAAAGCTCCTGTATGACAGTCACTGATTTCCCTTCTTCACAACTCTCCCTGCCCTTTGAGTCCTTTGTGTGACAAAAAGCATATTACAAGTGTTTGTCATTGTCATTAACATCCCCCCCCATCAGACTGCTTAGCAGTGTCATACCCTGTGTATACAGAAGATATGCCATTGCTTTATAGCTCATCTCCAAACTCTCACATCTCTTTCTATTTACCGCATCAACAGTCACATTTATTTGTGCAGATATATGAGGAGTGATCACACATAAATGTGTTCATGGCCAGAAGCGGATTTGCTACAAGACTGTTATTAAATAATTCCTCTCAATTAATGAATGTGAAAAATACAAAAGTATTGTTGCAAAACTTTCTTAAGGCCTCTTTCACACAATCTTTATTATTTTTAAACGTTCTTGCTTTTATATTTTGTAGCATTTAAAATATGCAATTTTTGAATTCTGTGTTTCAAAAAAATCCACAAAATGGCAATAACAGTAATGCTGTGTATGTATACTGTTCAATAATTTGCTATAGACTCTAAAGTAACATGTAGCATTTGTATTTAAAAGAAAGACAACACAAATGTCACAAAAGGCTACAAAGCGCTTTGTGTGCCTGGAGAGGATTACCACCTAAAACTTAAAATGGCCCTACAGTGTGGGGGTGGGGAGTTATTTTTCCCACTATGCCAGAAAGCGAATAGTTATGGTGCATCTTTGGAACATAGGCCTTTTTTGCACGGAGGATGGGCCACTTACCTCTTCCTTTACCCCGCTTGCCACTTTTATAAAGTGGACAAAGCCCAAGTCCAATTTAATTTGCTAAAACTCATGCCAGTTCTTGCCTGGAATAGATTTCCATTCTGTCGCACAGGAGTGTTCCTGGATTATTAAGTGGCCAGAGGCATGTTCATAACCCGCGGCCGAGACACTTTGCGCTGTGGATTTTTCTGCCCTGTGAGGATAGGATTTTTGTTAATTCCATCTTTTACACGCTGGCACTAAACATCCTATACATCACAGGGGGTTAGTAGCAGGTGATTTCACAGCAACTAACCTGCTGCCAGTATGCCACGTGAGTCTCTGGCCCAAAGGTGTTTAAAGTGAGTCTATCACCTCCCAAACCACTTCTATACCATGTATATGCTGTTATTGGGAAGGCTGTGTCAAATTGAATTTTTTTCTGCATATAAAATTAACTTTTAATGAGCTGTTAGGGAATTGCAGGGGATACAATCACCGAAGAATCATTGAGGTGAATACTGCCCCTCCACCCACTAGAAAATGACCTATCCAAGAATGCCCCTATAGAGAAGAGCTTATTAGAATCTGTTTTCTATAAAGTTCTAAAAAGCTATCTCTTTTAGAATTTGTCAGGTGACTAGAGCACTATACTGTAGATACATTTATCATATGATCTTTTTGCTTTCCTGGTGCACATGTCAAATGTGATTGAAGCTCAGACATAAGGTGGATAGAACCACCACTACACTTATATTATCTGATATGGTCAGTGTTCTCCTAAAGTTTGGCTGTAGTTTAGTATCAACCATTGCTCTCCCCCATTGATCCAAATGTCCATGATGTCTAACTCCTCACCCAGTATTGTAGCTCAATAAGAGACTTTAATAGAGAACAGCCCCAGTTGTATTCTGAAACATTAACCAAGTAGGTAAAGCGATTTAACATATATTGTTGTGAGGTCTTATGGGCAAAGTCTCCTTTTCACTTGTTGTTTTTAGCTGACGATATGTTATGCAATATATACACAACAGCATACCAGGACATTATACTGCATCTATAAATGCTAATGCCATGACATACACATACTACATTCCTAGAGATTTGTATATACTTCTATATATACTGTATATCTAGCTCAACTAGCTGTCAGGGGCAATGGTGGCTTCTAATATATGCCGTTTTGGGCCCAGAGATCTATGTGTCTGTCAGTGTGTGTGCCTGTCTGTCTATGAATGGGCTCTTACCCTGTATATGGCCAGTTTCACAGCTGCACAGTACTACTACTCTAATCCTACACATATGTGCACAGTACCACTACTCTAATCCTACACATATGTGCACAGTACTACTACTCTAATCCTACACATATGTGCACAGTACCACTACTCTAATCCTACACATATGTGCACAGTACTACTACTCTAATCCTACACATATGTGCACAGTACTACTACTCTAATCCTACACATATGTGCACAGTACTATTACTCTAATCCTACACATATGTGCACAGTACTATTACTCTAATCCTACACATATGTGCACAGTACTATTACTCTAATCCTACACATATGTGCACAGTACCACTACTCTAAGGCTGAGTTCACACTGAGTTTTTTGGTTAGGATTTTGAGGCAAAATCCGCCTCAAAATCTTAACCAAAAAAAATCTCCTATTGCAATCAAGGGAAACGGTCATTTATTTTTTCCACGAGCAGTCTGTTTCGGCTGAAGACACTCCCTCCCGACTAGGCCCATTAATTTTGGCCGAATCCAGAGTAGAGTCCCGCAACTGGACGCCGATACACTGCACCAGCATCCAGTCGCAGCTACTGATTTTTTGGTCCATTTTTTGGCAGCCTCCGTGTCAAATTCTGGACCAAAATACATCCTTCTGAACTCAGCCTAATTCTGCACATATGTGCACAGTACTACTACTCTTATCTGCACATATGTGCACAGTGCTCCAAAACTAATCTTGTATATATGGATACAGCACAGTACTACTACTCTTATTCTGCATATTGTATAAGGCATAGCATAGTATCACTCCTCTAATCCTATATACTGTATAAGGACATTGTGTAGAACCACTTATTTATTATTAATTTCTCTTACCACTTCTCTAATCCTATTGTATTTGGACCTTGCACAGTACCACTCCTCTAACCCTATATACACTGCTCAGTGCCACTTCTCTACTCCTATATACTGTATATGGGCAGTGCACAGTGCCACTCCTCTAACCCTATATACACTGCTCAGTGCCACTCCTCTACTCCTATATTCTGTATATGGGCAGTGCACAGTGCCACTCCTCTATTCCTGTATAATGTATTTGGACCTTGCACAGTACCATCCTCTAACCCTATATACACTGCTCAGTACCACTCCTCTAACCCTATATACACTGCTCAGTGCCACTTCCCTACTCCTGTATACTGTATATGGGCAGTGGACAGTGCCACTCCTCTATTCCTGTATAATGTATTTGGACCTTGCACAGTACCACTCCTCTAACCCTATATGCACTGCTCAGTACCACTCCTCTAACCCTATATACACTGCTCAGTGCCACTTCCCTACTCCTGTATACTGTATATGGGCAGTGCACAGTGCCACTCCTCTATTCCTGTATAATGTATTTGGACCTTGCACAGTACCACTCCTCTAACCCTATATACACTGCTCAGTGCCACTTCCCTACTCCTGTATACTGTATATGGGCAGTGCACAGTGCCACTCCTCTATTCCTGTATAATGTATTTGGACCTTGCACAGTACCACTCCTCTAACCCTATATACACTGCTCAGTACCACTCCTCTAACCCTATATACACTGCTCAGTGCCACTTCCCTACTCCTGTATACTGTATATGGGCAGTGCACAGTGCCACTCCTCTATTCCTATATAATGTATTTGGACCTTGCACAGTACCACTCCTCTAACCCTATATACACTGCTCAGTGCCACTCCTCTAGCCCTATATACTGTATATGGGCAGTGCACAGTGCCACTCCTCTATTCCTGTATAATGTATTTGGACCTTGCACAGTACCACTCTTCTAACCCTATATACACTGCTCATTGCCACTTCCCTACTCCTGTATACTGTATATGGGCAGTGCACAGTGCCACTCCTCTATTCCTGTATAATGTATTTGGACCTTGCACAGTACCACTCCTCTAACCCTATATACACTGCTCAGTGCCACTTCTCTACTCCTATATACTGTATATGGGCAGTGCACAGTGCCACTCCTCTATTCCTGTGTAATGTATTTGGACCTTGCACAGTACCACTCCTCTAACCCTATATACACTGCTCAGTGCCACTTCTCTACTCCTATATACTGTATATGGGCAGTGCACAGTGCCACTCCTCTATTCCTGTGTAATGTATTTGGACCTTGCACAGTACCACTCCTCTAACCCTATATACACTGCTCATTGCCACTCCTCTAGCCCTATATACTGTATATGGGCAGTGCACAGTGCCACTCCTCTATTCCTGTATAATGTATTTGGACCTTGCACAGTACCACTCTTCTAACCCTATATACACTGCTCATTGCCACTCCTCTAGCCCTATATACTGTATATGGGCAGTGCACAGTGCCACTCCTCTATTCCTGTGTAATGTATTTGGACCTTGCACAGTACCACTCCTCTAACCCTATATACACTGCTCATTGCCACTCCTCTAGCCCTATATACTGTATATGGGCAGTGCACAGTGCCACTCCTCTATTCCTGTGTAATGTATTTGGACCTTGCACAGTACCACTCCTCTAACCCTATATACACTGCTCATTGCCACTCCTCTAGCCCTATATACTGTATATGGGCAGTGCACAGTGCCACTCCTCTATTCCTGTGTAATGTATTTGGACCTTGCACAGTACCACTCCTCTAACCCTATATACACTGCTCATTGCCACTCCTCTAGCCCTATATACTGTATATGGGCAGTGCACAGTGCCACTCCTCTATTCCTGTGTAATGTATTTGGACCTTGCACAGTACCACTCCTCTAACCCTATATTCTGTATATGGGCACTGCACTGTATCTCTCCTAGTGTTTCACACCATCGTCTTTAGGTCTATAGTTCTGATTTATCAGTGATTCAGAACAGAAATTAAAAATACCTGAATGACTGATACAGACAGAACACTTTCCTTTTGTACCTGACATCACTCTCTTCAGTGTTAATATAAAAACAGAAGAATGTTCTGACACCTCGCTGCTATTTTAGATGGATAGAAGAGCAGCATGGTGCCAGTGGACGGCCCTCCATTTTTATATATGATGTAGTAACATTGGTTCTGGTCTTGTATTAGGTTCTGGTACCTATTTAGACAGTAAATGTCAGATCATCTTAAAAACTTTGGATGGGGGGAGGGGCTTGCAGTCTTCATATTACCCAAGGCCCATGATGACCTTAATCTGCCTCTGCGTAGGGCCCTGCCGCTGCTTCTTATGCCTAATTATTCTTGTTTTTCTTTTGCTGATTGTAACACATATTTATACAGGTGACTATTTCATACATTATGAAAGTGCGTATATGTAGCTGTATATAAAGAAGTCAATAATGTCCAGTTCTTTGCTGGGGAAACGGATCACTTAGTCTCCCACTGTTGTTCACACAATGGACTCCATAGAAACAACTGATCTGTGGGTTTAGATGGGAATTCAATTGCTCTGTGCTTTTTGCAACGCACAAATGTACAACAAAATTGAACTTGAACTGCAGAGAAAACTATAACTTAAAGGGGACTTGCACTTTAATGTCCATTTCTGCATAGGCTAAGTAGGGGCTGAGATACACATACAGTTCTGCCTACATCACATCTGTCAATCACCTATGATCAACTCTCAAGGAACCAATTTGACAGATGACACAGTTTCCATGACACATTACAAGCTACTGTATACTATTACATGTGCCTGTCGCATTAACCCCTTATTGAAATACAATAACAACAGAATTCCCCTTTTATATGAGTCATCTTATATTACATACTTCAGTCATACACTAGTACTTCAAGGCCTTCCTGCTTGACTTGCATATTGAAAACCTTCAGTCTTTTCGGTTTTCTCACCCTATGAACTGGTCTGATGTGTTCTCACTGGTGAAAACCTATGTAAATGCACAGCCAAAAGGAACCTCCATTGTTTAAGAGCCTTCACCATCCCATCCCTATTTAGACTACGTTAAACTTCATCCCCATCAGGTCTTATATTTGTATCTGGGTGTAGGTTCGGACATTATTTGGGTACTCTTATGTGGGTATTGTAAACAACTATATTTGGTGTATCATACTGAATTTGGGTGGCATGGGGGTTCAGTGGTTAGCACTGTTGCCTTACATCACTGAAGGCTTGGGGTTCAATCCAGTCAAGATCAATATCTGCCTAAAATTTGTAGTTTCTTCCCACACTACCAAAATATGATAAAAGGGTTTTTAGGTTATCAGACACTGTCCCAAGTAGGGTACACAGTGTATGTGACATGCTACGTAAGCTACAAAAAAATGACTAACTCTGGTCAATAAGCAATTTTTTGTGTAGCATTATAGCAGTAAAACTGACCTATCACAATAACAACACAATCAGCAAATTTACTGACATGTTTGGAGATTTTTTTTTCCCCACATTCTAACATATAGAAAAACATTTGAAATCCCGAAAGTGTTGTCGCTTATATATTTCTACAGATATGACTTTAGTACAGTTACATAACAGAACTGGAAGGAAATACAATATAAAACAATGTTATTGTAAAGCACACGAATGACTGCATTCCATCCGACTGCCCATGCACTTATAATAATAGACTTCTTCATACAAAGAAATACTGTTCAATACATATTTCAACTTGTGGGACTGGGGAAGAATGTAATACTATAAGAAATAACAGACTTTTCACACCCAACATTTTTTTTTTTTTTTTACAGCTAGAACAATGCTCAGCTTGCAATACTTTTGTTTAAACAGATGAGCATTTATTTCTAAAAATAATCTGATTATTAACATTAAATTATCTATCTATCTATGAGACTACAATGATTTAGCAATATATTCCAACTATTAAAACACCACAGCATTCTTTAGATGTTAGGGTTTGTATAATCTATGCAATGACTGACGTACACATTGTAAAAGAACTCTGTCATATTTCACATAAAAGGTGAAAACACCCACTGGAAAATGACCCTTATTTAGGAAAGTCTGCGAATGTTTGAAATCTATCTATCTATCTATCTATCTATCTATCTATCTATCTATCTATCTATCTATCATCTATCTTTTTATCTATCTATCTATCTATCTAGCTATCTATCATCTATCTATCTCCATTTATCATCAGGTTTTAGCAAGAAATGTATAAATGAGAATGAGTTTTCATAAAGAAGATGACTTTTTTCCCTCTTTTACTGTGTGAAAAACCTGGAAAGTGGCTGGTTTGCTAGTGTGGAAAGAAAAGAGTAGATTCTACGCAATCTAACGGAGTGGTACAAAGTTTGGGCAGCTTAATAAACCTCATTAGGTGTTGGCTGAGAAGACTTTAGAAGAAATGTGTTGGTTTCTCAAACACTGCTCTCAGCCTGGGAAAGGAGAGCGGACACATCTCCCTGATAGGACATTTCTATAGTACTGGGCAAGAACAATTGCAAGTATATAATAGGTGCTGTTGACAAGTATTTTGAAGGTATGATTTGTTTTCTTTGGGAATAAAACTGGATGAGGTCTATCCATCCTTCCTTCCTTCCCTTCTTTTCCTTTCTTCCTATCTCCATCTACAGTGAAGTCTATCCAAAAGAATACTTTTCTCAGACAACCATCCTTAATTTAGACCAGCTTTTCTGTGATAGATTACCAATTTCCATCAGCCATCTTCTTTGGAGTGGCCTGCTGAGGGAGTAGCATACCAGCCAGGGATGGAAAAAGACTTGACAGGCTGGTTAGAAGGGCCAGCTCCCAGTACAGGTGGTGGGTGACAGAAGATACTGTCCGTGGTGAGGTCCATACTGGAGAACAACTCCCATCCCATGTATGAGACAGTGATAGCACTGTTAGTGACCGACTGCTTCACCGCATGTGTGAGAAGGAGCACTATCAAAGATCCTTCCAACCACGGTCAGGCTGTATAATCAACATCAGGCTAAGCGGAGATCACTCCACACAGAGAACTAAATGATCCTGAGTCTTTCTTTTCAGTTGTTGTGACTCCTAGTATCTTTTCTATCTGCTATACTGAGCTTGTTTGTGTTCTTTCTTGTAATATATTACTGTATTATCCATGCTGCTGTAACAGACTGAATTTCCCAATGGTGGGACTATTAAAGGATTATTTTATCTTATCTTTTATCCTATAAAGCAGGACTGCCTGCTCTACAGACCTTGTTCTACTTTCTATTCCATGTTTATAATGTTGAGTTTCTGACCCTCCTAAACTTTGCAGTCACACAATTTGCAGTGCTACCATTTACTACGTGAATTCACTGGATAAAATTAGCTTGTGCTGAATAGAATTGTTAGTCTTCATAGAACATCACAACTTATACACATGAACTGCAGTCCAGCCTGTAATGCTGTATAAACTATATACACTGTGCAGTAGAAGCGGTTATAATGGCATGTCCCCTATAACATTCATTGGAACATCAGCAACTCTTTGATAAGAACAATAACAACGTTGTTTCCATTTAGTATAAAACAGAATAATGACGTGTAATAACGTAAGAACTATTTAGGATAAAGCTGGTTAATCCAATAGACTGTAGACTGTAGTCAATATGTGGAGCGTCCTGTGAAGAGTTCACAACAGGCAGTATGTTATGTACTTCAATTGTGTTGCGGTTCCATTGTGCGTCTTTATAGCAGTGGATAACTAATCCGCTTTAGACTAAAACTACACATAGACTTTCTAAAGCAAAAGTTTCCAAGTTGACATTTGATGTGACAGCTTCAGCCAAGAGGGTGCACTAGGTGGCATGCAACACATGCAAATTTATCATGAGGTGACTCTTTAAAGTCACTTTTGCTGGAGTATGTGTTAGCGTAATTTGCTCCAAATTTATCAGATGTCACACTTTTGATAAGTTTGTAACATCTTTAAGTCTAAGGCTACGTGCACACATTGTGAAAAACAACCTTGAAAACTAGAAGCGATGGCTGTTTTTCACATGGTGGTTTTGCATCTGTAGGACAGCTGTTTTCACAGATCCTTCACAGACTTGAGTTTATCGACAGATCCATGAAAACGGATAAAAATAGGACAACCTATGTTATAACGTCCGTTAAAATGGACCATAAAAAAAGGATATGTGAATAGTTACACTGAAGACAGCGTGTTATAAAAATGGTAATGTGTGGTACGACTGTGGAATGACACCCTTGAAACCCAGTCCGTCTCTTGGCCGGATTTACTAGCCTGACGGGTCTCCCAGCATTATAATTATCTGCCTGGCAGCGACATACTGTCCCATACTATAATCACTATCGGACATATATCACTGGGAGACAGGTACTCTGATAACTACACTACAAAGAGTCCTTCTCCCAGCATACTAGTCAGGGATGAAACTTGGTCATCTGAATATGGGGTTACACTTCCGTCCTGACATGTTACTCCACTTTATACTGAAATAAGATTGCCACAATCTCTTCAATTTTTAACAAAGTCACATTGGATAAATATGGTGTACAGAGTGCTAGATAGACTAACCAGGCCCACTTTCCTATCCACTTCCAAAAGTCTTTTGAATAGTTTAAAAATTCTAAATGTCACAGGTTTTTGTATAAATAATTTGAAAAGCCATAAGACTCTACTTTGTGACTTTTTCATGCCATATTTCTGGAGTGCAGGGGCTTGATCATTTCCACAATTGTGTTCTTATACATGGCAGCTTTAGCTTGATAGTTAAAATCATCACACTACAGAAAGTCTGTTCTTACCCTTACCATGCGAGGGCTACGGTACGACTTTACTATGTGAGGGCTACAGTATGACTTTACTATGTGAGGGCTACAGTATGACTTTACTATGCGAGGGATACAGTACGAATTTACTATGCGAGAGCTACAGTACGACTTTACTTTAAGAGGGCTACAGTACGACTTTACTATGTGAGGACTACAGTACGACTTTACTATGCGAGAGCTACAGTACGACTTTACTTTAAGAGGGCTACAGTACGACTTTACTATGCGAGGGTTGAAGTACGACTTTACTATGTGAGGGCTACAGTATGACTTTACTATGCAAGGACTACAGTACGACTTTACTATGTGAGGACTACAGTACGACTTTACTATGCGAGAGCTACAGTACGACTTTACTTTAAGAGGGCTACAGTACGACTTTACTATGCGAGGGTTGAAGTACGACTTTACTATGTGAGGGCTACAGTATGACTTTACTATGTGAGGGCTACAGTATGACTTTACTATGCGAGGGATACAGTACGAATTTACTATGCGAGAGCTACAGTACGACTTTACTTTAAGAGGGCTACAGTACGACTTTACTATGTGAGGACTACAGTACGACTTTACTATGCGAGAGCTACAGTACGACTTTACTTTAAGAGGGCTACAGTACGACTTTACTATGCGAGGGTTGCAGTACGACTTTACTATGTGAGGGCTACAGTATGACTTTACTATGCAAGGACTACAGTACGACTTTACTATGTGAGGGCTACAGTATGACTTTACTATGTGAGAGCTACAGTACAACTTTACTATAAGAGGGCTACACTATGACTTTACTATAAGAGGGTTACAGTACGAATTTACTATGAGAGGGCTACAGTACGACTTTACTATGCGAGAGTTACAGTACGACTTTACTATGAGAGGGCTACAGTATAACTTTACTATGCGAGGGTTACAGTACGACTTTACTATGTGAGGGCTACAGTAATACTTACGTAGCACTAGTGATTGAGTTTAACTATCGAGTGACAGCTGCATTCTTTTTTTATCACGCAATAGCTAAGTAGTTAAAGCAAGCAGAAGTGCTACAAAAAGTCTCAGTGCTGTACTAGGCTAACACTGAATAAATATGTATGGTAACAGCTGTGTGTCCATTACACCTATTGCATCAAAGTGACTGGAATGTTGGAATGATATCGATGAAAATGTATGAGGTATTGTTATAAGATAGTGATTATTAATCTGATGACAATCTGATGACTTTTCTGGGATCCACTGAGGATGGGGCATTATTACATAGTGAGGTACATTATAGTTTGCTTTTATAACTTGTGAATTTGAACTGATCACTATCATATTTTACCAAACATCTTTGTGCATGGCTAGCTCATATTACGCTTATTGAGTCTTTCCTGGATGCCTAAAAACAAGGTCCTTTCAAAACAGCCTTAGAACTGTGCTTAAACCATAAACTAGGGATCAGCAATTGTTGGCCGTCTAGCTGCTGTGGAACTAGAACTCCCAGCAAGCTCCATTCACTTCTAAGGGTAGCTCCAAGAAGAGGAGCATAGGAATGCATACTCGGAGATGTAGTTCCACAACGGCTAGAGTGCCAAAGGTTGCCTGCCATTACCATAAGCCATTCTCATCCCAATGTAGTCAAGAATTAGACATACAAATAAACCTTCAAGTCTCTTTGCGACAACGGAAAAACATTTTTGTTCCTTAGAAATTCACTTGAAGAATTTAACCCATGATACAGATATAGGAAATAAAACACAGGTTGACGTTTGCAGCAACTTTTTACCTAATTTAAGTATCAAACTAAACTTTGCTACATATACGCAAAATCTAGAGAACATAAGCTATCCATACACTATCCTACTATAATGGAATCAGTCTTACGAAGAATGCAAAGATGTCATCTCCATTATTACTCCGCACTGATGTGCACATCTACACATCTGCGGGTGTTACATAAACTGTTGTATCTTCCTAATATCACGGATACTAATATACCCCTGTAGAGATCAGCACTATAACTGAACACAATAGCTCATGCCGTATTTAGATTTTACCATAGTTTTTTATGATAGAATAGATCGATGACTGCTAGAAAGTATCACGTTTTTTACTTCTTTTTCCTGTTCTATATTTGCTCATATACAATACTTTTGCACATACTGTGAGTTATAATTCCTACATGTGTAACACGACTCTTCGATGCTTGGAAAGACAATTTACGGGGTCAGATACTAAGCAGCAAATTAATTTTGTTTGCAAAAAATTATAAAGCAAGATCTTAGGTTAACCCCATCATAGCCACAGAGAAAAATCAGCTTTGATATTTTTCTAAAACATGCCATATTATTAACCTATTAACATGTTATATGGCTTCTTATGAAACTGTGCATGTGTATAGGTGCCTGAGATAAATCCGAGTGTGGAGCCCCACCTGGGACAGGGATCAATCTGACCGAGGAATGTGTCTGTACTATATGAATAGTGGAAAGTAATACATAACTAGATGTAATAAAGTCGTCTGGGATATACTATTATAGTCTGTAAAACATAACATACAATATTATTATGATTATTAGCAGCAAATATAAAATATGTTAAAAGTAACCAAATGAATCTGTGATGTAAATAGCAGAATAATGCAATGAAGACTAGAGCCAGACCCAACATGACCCATGTGTCATACAATCCTATGACATCTCAGTGACAGATAAAGAACTCAATTATTAGCTCTTGGTATCAAAGTACAAGAGCAGATGACAGTGACACAATAGGACACACACTCATAAGCAGTGTTACTTTATACAAGCACTAGTGGTGCCATCCTGGGTGTCAGCACTGGGTACACAGCAGGCATTGCCAGTGATGACCTCCTGGTAAAAGTACTTGGGTGAGTTTGGCCGGCAGCTATATCCCCTCCCTCCTGCTATACATGTGCCTGCTGCCTGATACCATTGTGCAAGGCTCCCTCTGCTGCAGCACCTGGTTACATACACATTTACTGTACCTTGGGCAGCACTCGGGTCCTCCTTCCCCTTAACTTCACTTTCTTGTTTCTTTCTCCATCCACTTGTATGGGGAGCCGGGTGCACTGCACTTTCTCTAGGTTTAGGAGGATTTTAGGACTACAGGAGAGCCAGAGTAAATAAAGAG
Source organism: Leptodactylus fuscus (assembly GCF_031893055.1). NCBI lineage: Eukaryota > Metazoa > Chordata > Amphibia > Anura > Leptodactylidae > Leptodactylus > Leptodactylus fuscus. The sequence goes on along the minus strand of NC_134268.1, from coordinate 173,354,618 downwards.
CAGATGAGCAGGGCTGATGTTATCTCCCCTGTGACTGTGGTGTGCTGAGCCTCCTCTCCAGGAGAGTAATGACTGCTGCCTGCCTGGTGTAGATTCATACATAGATAGACAGTGTATGCTACAGGGGAGAGGTGTGAGCCTGATAGCACCTCACTGCTTACTGATCCGCCCTGTGCACCTCCCAGTCTCACATATCACAGGGCTGCAGGGGCTGCAAGTGGCACAGGGCACCTGTCTCACCACCCACTGAATGGCACTGTGCCAGGTGAGCTGAGCATACACTACAACCTATAGGTAGAGAGCTGCCACTATAGTCATCTCCTGCACAGGATGCATTCACATTGATAACATCTTGCCTACACCTCTCTCATGTACATTATACAGAAGATAAACTCTATCACTCCCCCTGTACTCCTCAAATCCAACATAGGCAAGAGTTGCAGCAGGCTGCAGGGCGCCCCCAGGAGGAGCAAAAGAGGTTGGTACAGTGATAAAAAAGAGGAGGCTGAAGTGTGAACTGTATGTAACCTGCGGTTGATGTGTTGGCATGAAATGACATGCCATGCTGAATGTGAGAGGGGATGAGGACTGTGCCACAACCACTTCCCTCACCCTGGGCTGCAGTAACTGGTATAAGTTATAGGAAAATATTCACATTATCAGGGTTATAAACAGGCTGCAGTAATAAGGGTGCTGTTATTATTATTACTATTATTATTATTATTATCAGTAGGAATGGTAATATTATTAGTAGTAAGGTAATATTATCAGTAATAGTAGTTTTATTAACGTAGGTAGTAATGTTAGTATTATTATTATCAATAGAAGTAATAGTACTATTAAAAGTAGTGGTAACAATAGATTATCAGTAATAGTAATGATATTAGTAGTAATGGTAATAGTAATGGTATTATTATCAGTAATAGTGGTTTTATTAAACAAGGTAGTAATGTTAGTAGTAACATTATCCAAAGAAGTGAAAGTAGTAATATTGAGAGTTGTGCTAATGATATTATCAGTAGTGGTATTGTAGTACTATGTGTAGTAATAGTAGCAATATTATCAGTAGTAATGATAGTATTAGTCATAGTAATGATAGTAGTATTATGATTATTATCAGTATTAGGTTTTACATGCGCATGTCCATGTGCCTATGTCCAATTCATTGTAAAATGGCTTGGACAGTAAATGGATGACATCCGTGTGCACCCGTGCCTACACAGAGTTTTGTCCTGGGTTTTCACTACCGCGTACAGGTCCATGGAAAACACAACTAGCATATAAACAAAGCCTTTAGTAATAGTAATGGTAATATTATTATTATCAGTAGTAATAATAGTAATGTTATTATTAGTAGTAATATTTTCAGTATTAATGTTGTTATTACTGTTATCAATAGTAGTAATGGTAGTCTTATTATCAGTGGTAGTAAAGATAATAATATAATTAATAGTAGTAGTAGTATTGGTGAGGATTAGAGATGAGCGAATACTATTCGAAACAAAAGTTTCGAATAGTACGTTCCCATAAGAATGAATGGACGTAGCCGGCACGCAGGGGGTTAAGCGGCCGGACGCTGGCCGCGTCCATTCATTCCTATGGGAGCGTGCTATTTGAAACTGCCATTTCGAATAGTATTTGCTCATCTCTAGTGATGTTAGCAATAGTACTGTAGCAATGGCAGTAATAATACTATTAAGTAGTGCTACTACTGGTAGTATGAATAATGGTAACAGTAGCATTGTTAGCATTAGTGGTAATGGTAGTGTTATTATGAGTAAAGCCCCACGTTGCGTAAATGCCGCTTTTTTGTTGTTGCAGGTTTTGTTGCGGTTTTCTGAGCCAAAGCCAGGAGTGGATTAAGTATAAGAACTTCCTATATATTTCCAATTACGTTTATAGCTATTTTTGGCTTTGGGTTAAAGAACCGCAACAAAATCTGCAACAAAAAAGCTGCGTTTCCGCAACGTGGGGCCTTAGTCTAATAGTGGTTTCAGTATTAGTAGTATAGTATTTTTGTTGTGTTGTAAAGTTTTTGGTGTATTATTAACAGTAATAATAGTAGTATTAAAGGGGTTGTTGAGGTAAAAATGGACAACCCTTTTAGCTTTTAAATCATTTGGGGGTATTGAAATTTTTTTTTTTAAATTCATACTCATCTGTGACCAATGTTCCGGTGTCCTCCCAGCGTGTTCCAATCATTCTGCTGAACAGGTCTCTTCCAGAGTTCTGCTGATGCCGCTGATTGGCCTCAGCCTTCATGCAACCACTGAGACCAGTCAGTGAATGGCATGCGATGTCACTACATGTAACATCACGGGTCCTCTTCCTTAGGCTCAATAAGGCCGCCGATAGGCCTCAGCAGTCATGTGACCGCTGAGGCTGATCAGCGATCAGCGAGACTCCGGAAGAGTCCCGGGGAAGCCGCCAGAGCAGAAGAACCGGTATACGCTGGGAGGACACTGAACATCAGTGCATGAGTATGCATTTTTTTTTTTTAAACTTTTTTCACTGCCCCTGGCTGATTTAAAAGTTAAATGGGTTGTAAGTACCACGTCAGAATAGCCTTAAGAAAGGCTATTCTCCTACCTTTCGTTATCTTCTCCTTGCCGCCATTCTCCTACAATCCTGGTTCTTGTCAGTATGTAAATTAGCTCTCTCGCAGCACTGGAGGCAAGCACCAGCACTCAGACAGCACTGGGGGCAGCCCCAATGCTGCGAGAGAACTCTCTCCAGCGCCGCCTCCATCTTCGTCAGGAACGGCCTCTTCATTCTCTTCTTCCAGCGGTGTCTTCTTACTTCTAGATCACGGGCAGAGCAGACTGCGCATGCCCACAGGCCCCGAGAAAATGGCCACTTACAATACTATGCAAGCGGCAATTTTCTCGTGGCCTATGGGCATGCGCAGTCTGCTTTGCCCAATGTCGGAGGCCTTAGAAGTTACAAGCCACTGCCGGAATAAGAGGCTGAAGATTACACTGCTGAAGAAGAGGAGGCAGCGCTGGAGAGAGTTCTCTCCCAGCATAGGGGATGCCCCCAGTGCTGTCTGAGCGCTGGGGCCCGCCCCCAGTGCTGCGTGAGAGCTAATTTACATACTGACAAGAACCGGGATTGTAGGCGAATGGCGGTGCGGAGAAGACGACGAAAAAATTTCATCTGAATGATAGGATCCGTTTAATAGTAGTATTATCTTACCATTACAAAGTATGCAGCTTGTTATGTAACATTGTAGATGCAGCCCTAATGAAAAACTATGCACTTTCAGGAAATGCCAGTCTTAACATCCGTTTTTGTGGAGTTTTTTGTGGCATTTTTTGGTACATTTTTTTTTTTTTTTTTTTTTAAGCTGAATCCAGATGTTACATATCAGGTAACAGAATTATGAAACTGTGCTTTCTTTTATAGTGGTGATTTTTGTTTAGGTTGCAAATTGCAGAATAGTGTTGGTATGGTGTTTTTATAATGCGTCTGAGACCTCTAAAAAAGAATGTTGCAGGATGTGTGATCAAGTAAACACCATGAAAACAAAGAAGTTGGAATTGAGTATGCTTGTGCAAGTTGTAAGTTGCAATATAAGGAGTTAGGCATATACCTATGCACCATCTAAACCAACACACTGAAGCTTATTGGTTCCGCATCAGTTTTTTAATATCCCCTATGGTTCTCAGGGCCACTAAAAACAAAAGGCCCTATACTTGGTCTTAGTTTTTTCTTTAAAATGCAGTTTTTGCCTTAAAGGTGTTTTCCCTTAAAGGGGCTCTATCATTGGGAAAAGTCATTTTTAGATAAGCACATCCTTGCATAGCCTTGCATATGCTAATGAGCTTCGAACAAGCATTGGAAGTGTCTGTGTGCACTGTCTGCTCTATGTGTATGTACAGCAGAGGCTGTTGTGCTGATGACTCGTCTCTGCTGTACATACACATAGAGCAGACAGTGCACACAAACACTTCCAGTGCACGGTCTAAGCTTATTAGCTTATGAATAAAAACTGACTTATTCAAAATCTACTGAGGCAATTTACATACTAAAGGTAGGTTTGAAATAGCCTTTCTAAAGGCTATGCAAGGATGTGCTTATCTAAAATGACTTTTCCCAATGATAGAGCCCCTTTAATTAAAAGGGTTGTCCCATCTCAATGATCCTATCTATACTGGTAGATTATGTAAAGTGAAGCCTTTACCTAAATATATTGCTTTAGAAATTCTGCTTTGTTTGCCTGGTATGTGAATTTATTCCTCCATTGTTTATACTGCATTACCATAACTACAGACCTATATGACAAGTGACATCACTTACTCACCACTTTTGCAGGCAGGGCAATCTGTTCAGATAACTGAGTTATGTGATAAATCCAGGTCAGTTATCTCTACCATGTAAACACACAGATAATACATTGTTTGTTCTGCACAAGAATATACATATTATCTGACCTGCAGAAGTTCTGTGACTTTTCAGCAAGAGGGAGGAGGGAGAGAAATACAGGAAGTGAGAAGCAGATGCTGCACGCAGCCTGGCTGAAAGGCTGACATGGGAACACCCCTTTAAGGCTTCTCTTCTATCCACCAGTTAGAGAATAAGTGTTTTGACTGCTGGGGTTCCCTGGGACCATCATGATGCTCCTCCCTTTGGTTGAAACTGTGGTTGCACACGTGTTCTGCTGCTCTATTCAGTCAAGGGGCATGAGACCCCCATTTTTGTGGGTGACCCACTGGTGGGATCCCAACAATCCAACATTTATCATCTATTTTGTGGGTACGTGATAAGTGTAGATTAATTGGAAATCCCTTTGAGAAGTATATTTTTTCATTTTTTGCCTCCTGGTATTTTGTCATAAATTTGTTTGTTTTATGTGTCTTTATTTTTTGCTGTAAATAGTTAGTTTTTAAACTATTATTGTGTACTTATAATGTTGCCTTTCATGTAATGTAGTAGATATCACCCACTTTCTCACTTGTGACTTAAAGGGGTTTTCTTGGCAATTTTTTTTTTTAAAGTTAGTGCTATTGTCAGGATACGGAGTCGCCGCGGTCTCCTTGCTGCGCGGCGTCTCCCTGGGAGACGTGTTAGGAGTTCTATTGGGTGTGCTTAGGTCATTAAGGGTTAATCTTTTCCTTGCCTTCAGTCTCCATGCCGTTAGCCATCAGGTGTGTTTCTCTGCTGCTATTTAAACTCCACCCAGGCATGGATCCTTGCCAGCCATTCACTTAGTGTTTCCTGGTCCTCTGCTCAGTCAGATTCCTGTCTGTTCGTCTTCTGTCTGTTTTCTTGGTTTATTTACCCGGCTTGTATTTTTGACTATCCCTTGTCTTTTGATTCGGTACCTTTATTATATCTCCTGGCTTGACCTCTTGCTCGTCTGACCTCGCCTTCTCTTCTGTGTCTTGCTGGGACTTGTGGTCCTCCCTGGTTCCATGCTGTTTAGTCTTTTGTCTTGCATTGCATTGACACTGTGCTTTCTGTTTAGGTGTGACCCCCGTGACTCCAGTCCCTAGGACTTTCAGGGCCTCCTCTCCCCTTATCCTAGCCGCCGGATAGTAGTGTCAGGAGCCTTGGTAGGCGCACTTCAATTAGGAAGTGCATGGGTCTGCCTCATCTCAGATACTACAGCATAGTTATAGCTGCAGGGCCTGCGACCCCTTTTGTCATTAGTTGCACAGTGTTGCTTTCCAGCTGTGTCACTTTGCACTGCCGGACCCTGACTCCAATCCTTACATAATGGCTGGCCCTTACCCTAGACAGGCCGCCCGGCGGTTTAGTATGGATGCCGAACACTCCGTAACTGACCGCCTGGACGAACTGTCAAGGCAGGTGCAGGGCATGGCTGGGTTAATTAACCAAGTCTCGCAGCGTCTGGAGGCTTTGCCTGATCCAGCATCAGCCGCTGCAGGTTCTTCTATTCAATCACCAGTTTTTCTCATATTGAATACCCGTCAGGACCCTAAAATGCTCTTGCCTGACCGTTTTGACGGTAAACCAGACAGATTCCGAACATTTCGGGTATCTTGCCGTTTATTTTTTTGTTTTAATTTCCTTTCTTCTGAAGCAGAGCAGGTGGCGCTGGTGGTGTCCCTTCTACGAGGGTCACCACAAGACTGGGCCTTGGCTCTACCTGCTGGAGCTCCTGAATGGAATTCGTTAAAAAAGTTTTTTCAAACATTAGGTCAGATTTATGATGTCCCTAATAGAGTTGCCTTGGCCGAGTCCCATCTGTTGTCTATTCAGCAGGGAGTTAGAACTGCCGAGGACTATTCTACGGAGTTTCGTCAGTGGAGCTCTCAGTCAGGGTGGACAGACAGACCTTTGTTAACCCTTTTTAGACAAGGCTTATCTGATTCTGTAAAAGATGCTCTAGTAAGTCATCCAGTCCTTGAAAATCTAGGAGACTTTATGTCCTTGGCTATTTCTATTGATAGGAGGCTTAGGGAAAGGCGTAGAGAGAAATTAAGCAAACCTGGGTCCTCAGCTAAATCCTGGGGTGGTAGTGGCAGTTTTGACCTCGGATCTTGAAACCCGTATTCTCAACACTCAGGATGCTGCCCCTAGTGCGCTACCACCAGTTAAATTGTTTGTCCCTAGTCACCTCCGCTTGGAGCTCTTAGAGGAGATCCACTCCTCTGTTCTGGCAGGTCATCCAGGCATTACTGGTACTGGGAATCTGTTATCACGTACGTATTGGTGGCCATCTTGGCAACGGGATCTAAAAAAGTTTGTTCATTCTTGCGAGACCTGTGCCAGATCTAAGGTGCCCCATGAACTTCCAGCAGGTCTTTTACATCCACTCCCGCTACCCAATAGACCCTGGTCACACATCTCCATGGATTTTATTACTGATCCCCCTTCCTCTAAAGGGAAATCTGTAATTTGGGTTGTAGTAGATCGTTTTTCTAAGATGTCCCACTTTATTGAAAAAATTGCCTTCAGCTAAATTGTTGGCCTGGTTGTTTATCCGTCACATTTTACTTCTGCATGGTATTCCTTCAAATGTGGTGTCGGACAGGGGCGTACAGTTTGTGTCCAGGTTTTGGAAAGCTTTTTGTAACAGGTTGGGAGTCTCTCTTTCTTTCTCCTCAGCCTTCCACCCAGAGACTAACGGTCAAACAGAGAGATTGAATCAATCTTTGGAACAGTATTTGAGGTGCTTTGTGTCTGATTGCCAAGATAAATGGAGTGAATATTTGCCCATGGCTGAATTTGCACTAAATAATCATGTCAATGCCTCGACTCGGTCGTCTCCTTTCCACATTAACCATGGTTTTCACCCCAGATTCTCCTCAGGAACAGGCAATGAATTCGCCTTTTCCTCAGTAGAGGACGTTGCTAAATCTCTCTGTACTGTATGAGCTGAAAGCCTGGCATCACTGACAAAAGCCCAGGCTAATCAAGTAAATTTCGCCAACAGAAAGCGCCGCCCTGGACCTGACTTTGTGGTGGGTGACAAGGTCTGGTTATCCACAAAAAATCTCCAACTTCGTGTTCCATCTTCTAAGTTTTCCCCGCGTTTTATTGGTCCATATCCCATTTCTGAAATAATCAACCCTGTATCATTCAAATTATCACTTCCTAGGTTCCTCCATATTCACCCAGTTTTTCATAAGTCCCTACTCAAAAAGTATGTTCCGGCAATGGTCACTCGTTCCCCACCCAAACCTGTGATCGTTCAGGGGGAACTAGAGTATGAGGTGGAACGGGTCATTGATTCACGCAGAGTGCGGAATTCCCTTCAGTTCCTCATACATTGGAAGGGGTATGGACCAGAGGAGCGTGTTTGGGTGGCAGCCAGAGACCTTCACGCTCCTAGATTGGTGGAGAAGTTTTTCCGTTCTTGCCCTACTAAGCCAGGGGGTGCTCTTGAGGGTCCGGAGGCCCCTCCTCAAAGGGGGGTACTGTCAGGATGCGGAGTCGCCGCGGTCTCCTTGCTGCGCGGCGTCTCCCTGGGAGACGTGTTAGGAGTTCTATTGGGTGTGCTTAGGTCATTAAGGGTTAATCTTTTCCTTGCCTTCAATCTCCATGCCGTTAGCCATCAGGTGTGTTCTCTGCTGCTATTTTAACCCCACCCAGGCATGGATCCTTGCCAGCCATTCACTTTGGGTTTCCTGGTCCTCTGCTCAGTCAGATTCCTGTCTGTTCGTCTTCTGTCTGTTTTCTTGGTTTATTTACCCGGCTTGTATTTTTGACTATCCCTTGTCTTTTGATTCGGTACCTTTATTATATCTCCTGGCTCGACCTCTTGCTCGTCTGACCTCGCCTTCTCTTCTGTGTCTTGCTGGGACTTGTGGTCCTCCCTGGTTCCATGCTGTTTAGTTTTTTGTTTTGCATTGCATTGACACTGTGCTTTCTGTTTAGGTGTGACCCCTGTGACTCCAGTCCCTAGGACTTTCAGGGCCTCCTCTCCCCTTATCCTAGCCGCCGGATAGAAGGTTAGGAGCCGTGGTAGGCGCACTTCAATTAGGAAGTGCATTGGTCTGCTTCATCTCAGATATTACAGCATAGTTATAGCTGCAGGGCCTGCGACCCCTTTTGTCATTAGTTGCACAGTGTTGCTTTCCAGCTGTGTCACTTTGCACTGCCTGACCCTGACTCCAATCCTTACAGCTGTTAATAGGTTAATAAATGCAACCAAATATCTTTAGCAGTGTTTTGAGTGATTTCTGGGTTTCTCTAGGGGCTAGTGGCATCTGTTCTGCTTTCCGACAACTACCAAGATGCATTGTTCTTCACTCAGAACTGACTCTTTCCCCCTCTCATCCCCTCCCATTTTCTCTATCTATCCTGCCCACTACTAGTCCTTCCTAACTAACCCCTCTGTGCCACCACCCAAAAACTACATGGTACATTTAGCCCCCCTTGCAGTAGAAATACAGCCTCCTGCCATAACTATAGAGCTGATCTGGGTCCTGTAGGACCCAGCATCTTGTACAGACCCTGATCCCGGTGGATCACATGACCCCCTGAGTCAGAGGGGAGCCACATCATGGCGGCACTCATAGTTGTCTATACAGTGCTCATTGAGCGCTGTGTCCACAGCGACCAGGAACACAGGGACAGTAATAAACCATCCCTGCCTTCTCTATGGGATCTCCGGCTCTAGTTACATCTGGCTCCCCGTTTCAGCTGCTAAAAACTGCTTGGATGTACAGGTACCACCATGCAGTCCAAAGCAACCACTCTCTGGACATATATACCCAATGGGCGGTCCGGAAGTGGTTAAAGGAGTTATGCCATGAAAGATATTTACAGAATAGTGCATAAACTGCTGATTGATGGGGTCCAATTGCTGAGTCTCCCACTGATCCTGAGAATGTTTTTTTTTTTTTTTTTTTTTTACCCCCATTGCAAATATAGCTACAGCGAAGGCAAGTGCACCCCTAGTGGATGTAGGCAAGTTCCCGCTCTCATTCATGTTAATAGAAGCATCAGAGATAGATGATTCTCCCACAGGTGGTGCTATGTTGCATTGCAGGTGGTGCCTTTCATGCTTTCTCCATTGCTGGAGCCAGAAAAATTCACAGAAATGTTCTGTGTCTTGTGGGAGTCCACTTCTGAAATTTCGTTCTGTGTTTAGTGTCCTTGCAAGTTTTGGAGTTAGGCCAGTGGTAGACCCGAATCCAGAGCAGAGAAATAGCCTTGAGCATTGGGGTCTATGTTAGATTGATGTGCCAACTCTGTTAAAACACAAAAGCTGATGTGTTTCTGGGGCTCTCTTTAGGCTCTAGCACTGCCAATAAGGACCGTTATCTGTTTGAAGAAGCTGCTGAGAAACTACTGCTGTACTGCTGGGAAATATATTTATACCTGAAACAACCTCAAGTAAAGTGGCATGCGATACTGTGTCCTAAGTGCTTATTATGGCCTCAACAATGTCAGACACACAGAGTGAGATCAGGATGCTAGCTCTCCCGCTCCTTTCGGTTGTTCACCTAACTGGTGGAAAAGCAAGGTATTCTCCAGTTACATTAATATATATTAGTTTGTATTATGAATAAAATGCTAATTCTTTTTCTTGCTTTTTTATGTTCCATTTACTGATCTTTAGAATCTTTAGAATTAACATGAAATCCATGGGGGTCTGACACTCAGCATCCCCAATGATCAGCTGATCTGATCTCAGCCGCTGTAACTACTCAGAGTTGGAGTCAGACAGTCTGTCCACTGAATAGTGACTTCATTTTGCTATTGCAAATCAACTCTCTTTTTCTTGAATGGCAATTGAGCTGCAGTATTTAGGAATAGTGGTTAGAACTGAGCTGCCACTACACAGTGGACAGAACTGAGCCGTCACTACACAATTGACAGAACTGAGCTGTCTCTACTCAATAGACAGAACTGAGCTGTCACTGCACAATGGACAGAACTGAGCTGCTACTACACAGTGGTCAGAACTGAGCTGTCACTACACAAAGACAGAATTGAGCTGTCACTACACAGTGGACAGAGCTGAGCTGTCACTACACAGTGGTCAAAACTGAGCTGTCACTACACAGTCGACAGAATTGAGCTGTCACTGCACAGTGGTCAGAACTGAGCTGTCACTACACAGTGGACAGAGCTGAGCTGTCACTACACAGTGGTCAGAACTGAGCTGTCACTACACAATTGACAGAACTGAGCTGTGTCTACTCAATAGACAGAACTGAGCTGTCACTGCACAATGGACAGAACTGAGCTGCTACTACACAGTGGTCAGAATTGAGCTGTCACTACACAGTGGTCAGAACTGAGCTGCCACTACACAGTGGTCAGAATTGAGCTGTCACTACACAGTGGTCAGAATTGAGCTGTCACTACACAGTGGTCAGAACTGAGCTGTCACGATACAGTGGACAGAACTGAGCTGTCACTACACAGTGGACAGAACTGAGCTGTCACTACACAGTGGACAGAATTGAACTGTCACTACACATTGGAGAGAACCGCTTTATTTCTCGTTTAGAAAATAATGTTCACTAATGTGTGAGAAAAATCCTTGACAAAGAAATGAATATTATTTCCAATAATACAAATATTCATATTGTGGGAAATATCAGTATTCTCCCACCACTATATATAAACAATGCTGCGGTTCTTAAATCCGTATATGGCCCTACTTAGTCTGTACACCAACATACAAGATACCTGTACAGACGCAGGTGTCACTTACATGTCTACCTGCAGGTGTGCTTTACATACAGGTGTGCTCTACAGGCAGGGATGCTCAGTTCAGATGGCACACTAGGGAAAATGAGTTTACAAACATTACAGTACTCTGAAAAACTCACTTAATCTTCAACATTACAAGGTCTAAATGATATGTGTACCTTAGAGAACTTATGATACACCTTAAAGGGGCTCTATCAGCAAAATCCTGCAGATAGAGCCCCACATATGCGTGCATAGCCTTTAAAAAGGCTATTAAGGCACTGTAAAAGTTAAATTAAACTACCCCCCGTTTTAAAATAATAACTTAAAAAAGAATGTTCTCTACTTACGGAACGTGCACCCTGGGCGGGCATTCAGGGTGCGCCATCTTCTTCTTCCCCGCCTCTTCTTCCTCTGACGTCTTCGGGTCCCGTCCTCCTCCGGCGCTTGCTCGCGGACACTGATAAAAAAAAATAGCCCGGGCGCATGCGCAGTAGCCGTAGTAGAAGCCGCGTGCTACTGCGCATGCGCCCGGGCTATTTTTTTTTTATCAGTGTCCGCGAGCAAGCGCCGGAGGAGGACGGGACCCGAAGACGTCAGAGGAAGAAGAGGCGGGGAACAAGAAGACGGCGCACCCTGAATGCCCGCCCAGGGTGCACGTTCCGTAAGTAGAGAACATTCTTTTTTAAGTTATTATTTTAAAATGGGGGGGTAGTTTAATTTAACTTTTACAGTGCCTGAATAGCCTTTTTAAAGGCTATGCACGCATATGTGGGGCTCTATCTGCAGGATTTTGCTGATAGAGCCCCTTTAAAGACCCATCTTATCTTCCCCCCCACTTCAGCAAAACTCATCAAAGACCAGACAATGTGATCTGTTATATTGTGTTATATTGTGTATGTAGTAATACAGACAATGTGATGTGTTATATCGTGTATGTAGTGATACAGACAATGTGATGTGTTATATTGTGTATGTAGTAATACAGACAATGTGATTTGTTATACAGTGGAAAGCTATATGTAAATGTGAGTGAGTAGAGTGAGGGCTACTCCTGAGGTGACAGTAAGGAGTGTGCAGGCAGGTTGAGGCAGGAAATGCCAGGTAGTGTGTGTGAGTCTATAGCTGATGTGTTATATTGTGTATGTAGTGATACAGACAATGTGATCTGTGAGTGAGTAGAGTGAGGGCTACTCCTGAGGTGACAGTAAGGAGTGTGCAGGCAGGTTGAGGCAGGAAATGCCAGGCAGTGTGTGTGAGTCTATAGCTCGGGCTAGGAGTCCTGCTTTTGTGAGTCTCCTGCTAGGAAGCCATGTTGTTTAGTGGCACCAAAAGTAGCCTGTGACTCAATCCTAAGGGAAAACTATGTTTGTGGAAAATTGCACGCAAATCCGTCCAGGCGTTTTAGCGTGATTGAGGAACAAACATCCAAACTCACAAACATCCAAACACACAAACTTTCACACTTATAATGTTAGTAGGATACTGCTGTAACACACTGAATTTCCCCATGGTGGGACTATTAAAGGATTATCTTATCTTATGTCACGACATTTAATGTCTTTCGACGTATGCACAGTCTAAGAAGAAAGATGTCAAATAAGTGGTGAGAGAAGGGGAGAGCCCATTGCTTATGAATATGAGAACTCTTGTGCAGCTGATAAGCTGTGATTTTATGAAAACTATTACAAGAAAAAAGTAAGTGACACATAGTCTCCGTGACTACTTTAAGCTGATGTCAGACAGGGCAGCATAAACCAGATGACAGCTTGTCTTTAAGACAGCTACTGCTGTTTGGGATTTTTTTTATTCGTGGAATATCTAGAAGGTCTCTATTATTATGTAATCACTCAATTCCTGGAAAGTAAGAAGATAGCATATCTTTTCCTCCTGTTCTAAGTAAACATAATGTATAGAAACAAATGCCCATCAGGGCACAATGATAGGTCCTTCCAGTCTGTTTATATTTATATAGGTAGGGCATGATAAGATCTCCCAAAGCCCTGGGCAGATAAATGAAACCACTTCTGCTCTCAGCCTTGTGATCTCAGAATGAGGAAGAGCAGAATGTCTTTTTCGACTTCCTGCAGTGAGATTGCCACTGATAAGGTCGCTCTCACTCTTTAGATTTCTCCCTTAACCCGAGTGAACCTGATTCAGCAGTCATGTATAAATCAAAAACAAAGATTTCATGTAAACTCCCACATTGTCTTTTGCTTTTAATGTAGATGATAACTGTCATAATGAAAGTAGCACCTAAAATTTTTAGTCTTTGGTTGCTACACACAAAAATTTTATTATTGTAATATCTTACGTAGGTATAACTTACAAGACTGCAAGACTCTTAACGTTTCCACTCGAAGGGGAACTCCACATTATTGCTGTATTTTATATCTACATCTACAGTCTTTTACCGGACAATAGCTGTATATTATTTAATTGTACAAATTGTACAGCGTTGTGGAATATGTTGGCGATATATCAATACAATTTATTATTATTATTATTATTATTATTATTAATAATAATAATAATAATAATAATAATAATAATAATAATTGATCTTGATGGACATTTGCCCTTTTTCAAATGTACTGAACATGTAACTATGCAACTTCACCGAGCATAATAGTTTTGAGGCAGGGGATGGAACCGGCTGGGACCCCTGAACCACCATGATAGCGGTCAGGGAAAATCTGGTTCCTCGACCACTATACATATTGTTAATGGAAAAGAGTTTGGCTATTGCCGAGCCCCATTTCAATTGATGTTAGCCCTGGGGAGGCGACTAAAAATAATAAAAATACTTATATTCACCTTTCCTGGGATCAGTATCCTTTCCGGGGCGTAATGACTAGAGATGAGCGAACACTAAAATGTTCGAGGTTCGAAATTCGATTCGAACAGCCGCTCAATGTTCGTGTGTTCGAACGGGTTTCGAACCCCATTATAGTCTATGGGGAACAGATACTCGTTAAGGGGGAAACCCAAATCCGTGTCTGGAGGGTCACCAAGAACACTATGACACCCCAGGAAATGATGCCAACACCTCTGGAATGACACTGGGACAGCAGGGGAAGCATGTCTGGGGGCATCTAACACACCAAAGACCCTCTATTACCCCAACATCACAGCCTAACAACTACACACTTTACACACTCAATACCACCTCTCTGACAGTAGGAAAACACCTTGAAACATGTGTATTTGGCACTTGCAGTGAGGAGAGCTTGTCACCAGCAGTGAATTTGGCCCTTGTAGTAAGTTGAGGTTGGCACCAACATTTGTTTTGAAAATCAGGGTGGATTGAGCCTCTAACCAGCAGAGTTTGGGCAAATTCATGGTGGAGGGAGCCTCTAAAAACCCCAGTTTGGACCAATTCATGGTGGAGGGAGCCTCTAAAAACCCCAGTTTGGACCAATTCATGGTGGAGGGAGCCTCTAAAAACCCCAGTTTGGACCAATTCATGATGGAGGGAGCCTCTAAACAGCCCAGTTTGGGCAAATTCATGGTGGAGGGAGCCTCTAAAAACCCCCAGTTTGGACCAATTTATGGTGGAGGGAGCCTCTAAACAGCCCAGTTTGGGCAAATTCATGGTGGAGGGAGCCTCTAAACAGCCCAGTTTGGGCAAATTCATGGTGGAGGGAGCCTCTAAAAACCCCAGTTTGGACCAATTGATGGTGGAGGGAGCCTCTAAAAACCCCAGTTTGGACCAATTCATGGTGGAGGGAGCCTCTAAAAACCCCAGTTTGGACCAATTCATGGTGGAGGGAGCCTCTAAACAGCCCAGTTTGGGCAAATTCATGGTGGAGGGAGCCTCTAAAAAACCCCAGTTTGGACCAATTCATGGTGGAGGGAGCCTCTAAAAACCCCAGTTTGGACCAATTCATGGTGGAGGGAGCCTCTAAACAGCTCAGTTTGGGCAAATTCATGGTGGAGGGAGCCTCTAAACAGCCCAGTTTGGGCAAATTCATGGTGGAGGGAGCCTCTAAAAACCCCAGTTTGGACCAATTCATGGTGGAGGGAGCCTCTAAAAACCCCAGTTTGGACCAATTCATGGTGGAGGGAGCCTCTAAAAACCCCCAGTTTGGACCAATTCATGGTGGAGGGAGCCTCTAAAAACCCCAGTTTGGACCAATTCATGGTGGAGGGAGCCTCTAAACAGCCCAGTTTGGGCAAATTCATGGTGGAGGGAGCCTCTAAAAACCCCAGTTTGGACAAATTCATGGTGGAGGGAGCCTCTAAAAACCCCAGTTTGGACCAATTCATGGTGGAGGGAGCCTCTAAAAACCCCAGTTTGGACCAATTCATGATGGAGGGAGCCTCTAAACAGCCCAGTTTGGGCAAATTCATGGTGGAGGGAGCCTCTAAAAACCCCCAGTTTGGACCAATTCATGGTGGAGGGAGCCTCTAAACAGCTCAGTTTGGGCAAATTCATGGTGGAGGGAGCCTCTAAAAACCCCAGTTTGGACCAATTCATGGTGGAGGGAGCCTCTAAACAGCCCAGTTTGGACCAATTCATGGTGGAGGGAGCCTCTAAAAACCCCAGTTTGGACCAATTCATGGTGGAGGGAGCCTCTAAAAACCCCAGTTTGGACCAATTCATGATGGAGGGAGCCTCTAAACAGCCCAGTTTGGGCAAATTCATGGTGGAGGGAGCCTCTAAAAACCCCCAGTTTGGACCAATTCATGGTGGAGGGAGCCTCTAAAAACCCCAGTTTGGACCAATTCATGGTGGAGGGAGCCTCTAAAAACCCCAGTTTGGACCAATTCATGGTGGAGGGAGCCTCTAAACAGCCCAGTTTGGACCAATTCATGGTGGAGGGAGCCTCTAAAAACCCCAGTTTGGACCAATTCATGGTGGAGGGAGCCTCTAAACAGCCCAGTTTGGACCAATTCATGGTGGAGGGAGCCTCTAAAAACCCCAGTTTGGACCAATTCATGGTGGAGGGAGCCTCTAAACAGCCCAGTTTGGGCCAATTCATGGTGGAGGGAGCCTCTAACCAGCCCAGTTTGGACCAATTCATGGTGGAGGGAGCCTCTAAAAACCCCAGTTTGGACCAATTCATGGTGGAGGGAGCCTCTAAACAGCCCAGTTTGGACCAATTCATGGTGGAGAGAGCCTCTAAAAACCCCAGTTTGGACCAATTCATGGTGGAGGGAGCCTCTAAACAGGCCAGTTTGGGCAAATTCATGGTGGAGGGAGCCTCTAAACAGCCCAGTTTGGGCAAATTCATGGTGGAGGGAGCCTCTAACTAGCCCAGTTTGCACCAATTCATGGTGGAGGGAGCCTCTAAAAACCCCAGTTTGGACCAATTCATGGTGGAGGGAGCCTCTAAACAGCCCAGTTTGGACCAATTCATGGTGGAGGGAGCCTCTAAAAACCCCAGTTTGGACCAATTCATGGTGGAGGGAGCCGCTAAACAGCCCAGTTTGGACCAATTCATGGTGGAGGGAGCCTCTAACCAGCAGAGTTGGTGGAAATCAGGGTGGAGGGAGCCTCTAACCAGCAGAGTTGTGGGAAAGCAGGGTGGAGGGAGCCTCTAACCAGCAGAGTTGGTGGAAATCAGGGTGAAGGGAGCCTCTAACCAGCAGAGTTGTGGGAAAGCAGGGTGGAGGGAGCCTCTAACCAGCAGAGTTGTGGGAAAGCAGGGTGGAGGGAGCCTCTAACCAGCAGAGTTGTGGGAAAGCAGGGTGGAGGGAGCCTCTAACCAGCAGAGTTGGTGGAAATCAGGGTGGAGGGAGCCTCTAACCAGCAGAGTTGGGGGAAATCAGGGTGGAGGGAGCCTAGTATTAGCAGAATTGTGCAACGCTTATGGTGGATGAGTATGAGGATGCGGAGGAATTGGAGAGGTTGAGTACAGACATGGAGTTTCATGTTGGGGTGCTTTACACAGGTGGGCACAAAAATGAAGGCTCTATCCAGTGGTGGTTCATTTTTATCAAAGTGAGCCGGTCGGCACTCTCAGCTGACAGACGGGTGCGCTTGTCAGTGATGATGCCACCGGCTGCACTGAACACCCTCTCAGATAGGACGCTGGCGGCAGGACAGGACAGCACCTCCAAGGCATATAGGGCAAGTTCAAGCCACAGGTCCAACTTCGACACCCAATACGTGTAGGGCGCAGAGGGGTCGGAGAGGACAGGGCTGTGGTCGGAAAGGTATTCCCGCAACATGCGCCTATACTTCTCACGCCTGGTGACACTAGGACCCTCCGTGGCGGCACTTTGGCGAGGGGGTGCCATCAAGGTGTCCCAGACCTTAGACAGTGTGCCCCTCGTTTGTGTGGACCGGTGAGAACTTGGTTGCCTACTGGAGGAACTGCCCTCCCTGCCGCCAACATCACATGCTGGAAACATCTCCATCATATTCTGCACCAATTGCCTGTGGCAAGCATTGATGCGATTGGCCCTCCCCTCTACCGGAATAAAAGACGAGATGTTGTTTTTATACCGGGGGTCAAGGATAGCAAAGATCCAGTACTGGTTGTCCTCCATGATTTTGACAATACGCTTGTCGGTTGTAAAGCACCCCAACATGAACTCAGCCATGTCTGCCACAGTGTTAGTTGGCATGACTCCTCTGGCCCCACCGGAAAGTTCAATCTCCATTTCCTCCTCATCCTCCATGTCTACCCATCCGCGCTGCAACAATGGGACGATTCGAAGTTGCCCGGAAGCCTCCTGTATCACCATCACATCATCGGACAACTCTTCTTCCTCCTCCTCCTCCTCCTCCTCCATTAAACGCAGTGAAGCGGACAGATGTGTGGACCTACTCTCCAGCTGTGACGGATCGGATGCTATCCCTAACTCCTCTGTGTGATCTGAGTTATCCCTGATGTCAATCAGGGATTCTCTCAGAACACACAAGAGCGGGATTGTAAGGCTCACCATCGCATCCTCAGAGCTCACCCTCCTTGTGGACTCCTCAAAGACCCGTAGGATGTCACAAAGGTCTCTCATCCATGGCCACTCATGGATGTGAAACTGAGGCAGCTGACTTTGTGGCACCCTAGGGTTTTGTAGCTGGTATTCCATCAAAGGTCTCTGCTGCTCAACCACTCTATTCAACATCTGAAACGTTGAGTTCCAGCGTGTGGGGACGTCGCACAAAAGCCGGTGTTGTGGCACATGCAGGCGTTGCTGGAGAGATTTTAAGCTAGCAGCGGCTACTGTCGACTTGCGAAAGTGGGCGCACATGCGCCGCACTTTCACCAGTAGCTCTGGAACATTGGGGTAGCTCTTTAGGAAACGTTGCACCACTAGGTTGAAGACGTGGGCCAGGCATGGAACATGTTAGAGTCCGGCAAGCTCCAGAGCTGCTACCAGGTTCCGGCCGTTATCACAAACGACCATGCCTGGGCCCAGGTGCAGCGGCTCAAACCATATTGCCGTCTCATCGAGGAGGGCATCCCTCACCTCGGAGGCAGTGTGCTGTCTGTCCCCCAAGCTGATCAGCTTCAGCACAGCCTGCTGACGTCTACCAATGCCAGTGCTGCAACGTTTCCAACTCGTAGCTGGGGTCAATCTAACAGCGGAGGAGGAGGCGGTGGCGGAGGAGGAGGCGGTGGCGGAGGAGGAGGCGGTAGAGGAGGAGGGGGGTGTTCTTCTCGTGTCCCTGCCAGGAATGTTAGGCGGGGAGACGAGGTACACCGGGCCAGTTTGGGAAGCAGTCCCAGCCTCAACTACATTCACCCAGTATGCCGTCAGTGAAATGTAGCGTCCCTGTCCGCATGCACTTGTCCACGCGTCGGTGGTCAAGTGGACCTTTGTGCAAAGCGCGGAACTAAGGGCCCGCCTGATGTTGAGTGACACGTGCTGGTGCAAGGCGGGGACGGCACACCGGGAGAAGTAGTGACGGCTAGGGACGGCATAGCGAGGTGCCGCAGTTGCCATCAGGTCCAGGAAGGCGGGAGTTTCAACAAGCCGGAACGCCAACATCTCCTGGGCCAGCAGTTTAGCGATGTTGGCGTTCAAGGCTTGCGTGTGTGGGTGGTTAGCAGTGTATTTCTGCCGCCGCTCCAATGTCTGAGTGATGGTGGGTTGTTGTAAAGAAGCGCCTGATGGTGCCTTTGATGGTGCAGGAGAAGGAGATAAGACAGGAACACGGGAGGATGAGGGAGAAGTCAACAAAGTGGCGGAGGCAGATGAAGTGGTGTCCTGGCTCGTCCTCTGGAGTGCATCGCCAGCACAGTCAGCAGTGGCAGTGGCAGAGGCAGAGGCAGTGGCAGAGGCAGTGGCAGTGGCGTGAACGGCAGGCGGCCTTTGTCCTGCCGTTGCTGCCTGCCACTGATTCCAGTGCTTGGATTCCAAATGACGGCGCATTGAAGTGGTGGACAGGTTGCTCTTCTCAGAGCCCCTAATCAATTTCGAGAGGCAAATTGTGCAGACAACACTATATCTGTCCTCGGCGCATTCCTTGAAAAAACTCCACACCTTCGAGAAACGTGCCCTCGAGGTGGGAGTTTTTCGGGGCTGGGTACGAACTGGAACATCTTGGGAGATTCCGGGTGTGGCCTGGCTTCGCCTAAGCTGCTGACCTCTGCCTCTGCCTCTAGCTACCCTTTTTGGTGCTGCACCTGCCTCAACATCCACACTACTTTCCCCGCTTGACATCCCCCCTGTCCAGGTCGGGTCAGTGTCCTCATCATCCACCACTTCCTCTTCCAACTCCTGTCTCATCTCCTCCTCCCGCACAATGCGCCGGTCAACTGGATGCCCTGACGGCAACTGCGTCACATCATCGTCGATGAGGGTGGGTTGCTGGTCATCCACCACCAAATCGAACGGAGATGGAGGAGACTCTAGTGTTTGAGCATCTGGACACAGATGCTCCTCTGTTAGGTTCGTGGAATCGTGACGTGGAGAGGCAGGTTGAGGGACAATGAAAGGAGCGGAGAACAGCTCTGGGGAGCAGGGACAGTTGGGGTTATTGTTCTGTGAAGCTTGGGAATTTTGGGAGGAAGGAGGACAAGACTGTTGGGTAATAGGAGGAGAGGAGGCAGAGTCTGACTGGCTGCTGGACAATGTGCTGTAAGCGTTCTCTGACAGCCATTGCAAGACCTGTTCCTGGTTCTCGGGCCTACTAAGGTTTGTACCCTGCAGTTTAGTTAATGTGGCAAGCAACCCTGGCACTGTGGAGTGGCGCAATGCTTGCTGCCCCACAGGAGTAGGCACGGGACGCCCTGTGGCTTCACTGCTACCTTGCTCCCCAGAACCATTCCCCCGACCTCGCCCACGGCCTCGTCCACGTCCCTTTCCGGGAGCCTTGCGCATTTTGAATTCCCAGTTAGAAATTGGCACTATATACCAGTAGCAAAAATTGTGGGTGCACGTAACCACAATATATTCTTTGAATTCCCAGTCAGACAATGGCACTATATACCAGTAGCAAGAAATGAGGGTATTTATAACCCCAATATATTCTTTGAATTCCCAGTCAGACAATGGCACTATATACCAGTAGCAAGAAATGAGGGTATTTGTAACCCCAATATATTCTTTGAATTCCCAGTCAGACAATGGCACTATATACCAGTAGCAAGAAATGAGGGTATTTGTAACCCCAACATATTCTTTGAATTCCCAGTCAGACAATGGCACTATATACCAGTAGCAAGAAATGAGGGTATTTATAACCCCAATATATTCTTTGAATTCCCAGTCAGACAATGGCACTATATACCAGTAGCAAGAAATGAGGGTATTTGTAACCCCAATATATTCTTTGAATTTCCAGTCAGACAATGGCACTATATACCAGTAGCAAAAATTGTGGGTGCACGTAACCCCAATATATTCTTTGAATTACCAGTCAGAAACTGGCACTATATGGCAGTAGCAAGAAATGAGGGTATTTATAACCCCAATATATTCTTTGAATTCCCAGTCAGACAATGGCACTATATACCAGTAGCAAGAAATGAGGGTATTTGTAACTCCAATATATTCTTTGAATTCCCAGTCAGACAATGTCACTATATACCAGTAGCAAGAAATGAGGGTATTTGTAACCCCAATATATTCTTTGAATTCCCAGTCAGACAATGGCACTATATACCAGTAGCAAGAAATGAGGGTATTTGTAACTCCAATATATTCTTTGAATTCCCAGTCAGACAATGGCACTATATACCAGTAGCAAAAATTGTGGGTGCACGTAACCCCAATATATTCTTTGAATTACCAGTCAGAAACTGGCACTATATGGCAGTAGCAAGAAATGAGGGTATTTGTAACCCCAATATATTCTTTGAATTCCCAGTCAGACAATGGCACTATATACCAGTAGCAAGAAATGAGGGTATTTGTAACCCCAATATATTCTTTGAATTCCCAGTCAGACAATGGCACTATATACCAGTAGCAAGAAATGAGGGTATTTGTAACCCCAATATATTCTTTGAATTCCCAGTCAGACAATGGCACTATATACCAGTAGCAAGAAATGAGGGTATTTATAACCCCAATATATTCTTTGAATTCCCAGTCAGACAATGGCACTATATACCAGTAGCAAGAAATGAGGGTATTTGTAACCCCAATATATTCTTTGAATTCCCAGTCAGACAATGGCACTATATACCAGTAGCAAATATTGTGGGTGCACGTAACCCCAATATATTCTTTGAATTACCAGTCAGAAACTGGCACTATATGGCAGTAGCAAGAAATGAGGGTATTTATAACCCCAATATATTCTTTGAATTCCCAGTCAGACAATGGCACTATATACCAGTAGCAAGAAATGAGGGTATTTATAACCCCAATATATTCTTTGAATTCCCAGTCAGACAATGGCACTATATACCAGTAGCAAGAAATGAGGGTATTTATAACCCCAATATATTCTTTGAATTCCCAGTCAGACAATGGCACTATATACCAGTAGCAAGAAATGAGGGTATTTATAACCCCAATATATTCTTTGAATTCCCAGTCAGACAATGGCACTATATAACAGTAGCAAGAAATGAGGGTATTTGTAACCCCAATATATTCTTTGAATTCCCAGTCAGACAATGGCACTATATACCAGTAGCAAGAAATGAGGGTATTTGTAACTCCAATATATTCTTTGAATTCCCAGTCAGACAATGGCACTATATACCAGTAGCAAAAATTGTGGGTGCACGTAACCCCAATATATTCTTTGAATTACCAGTCAGAAACTGGCACTATATGGCAGTAGCAAGAAATGAGGGTATTTGTAACCCCAATATATTCTTTGAATTCCCAGTCAGACAATGGCACGATATACCAGTAGCAAGAAATGAGGGTATTTATAACCCCAATATATTCTTTGAATTCCCAGTCAGACAATGGCACTATATACCAGTAGCAAGAAATGAGGGTATTTATAACCCCAATATATTCTTTGAATTACCAGTCAGAAACTGGCACTATATGGCAGTAGCAAGAAATGAGGGTATTTGTAACCCCAATATATTCTTTGAATTCCCAGTCAGACAATGGCACTATATACCAGTAGCAAGAAATGAGGTATTTGTAACCCCAATATATTCTTTGAATTCCCAGTCAGACAATGGCACTATATACCAGTAGCAAAAATTGTGGGTGCACGTAACCCCAATATATTCTTTGAATTACCAGTCAGAAACTGGCACTATATGGCAGTAGCAAGAAATGAGGGTATTTGTAACCCCAATATATTCTTTGAATTCCCAGTCAGACAATGGCACTATATACCAGTAGCAAGAAATGAGGGTATTTATAACCCCAATATATTCTTTGAATTCCCAGTCAGACAATGGCACTATATACCAGTAGCAAGAAATGAGGGTATTTATAACCCCAATATATTCTTTGAATTCCCAGTCAGACAATGGCACTATATACCAGTAGCAAGAAATGAGGGTATTTGTAACCCCAATATATTCTTTGAATTCCCAGTCAGACAATGGCACTATATACCAGTAGCAAGAAATGAGGGTATTTGTAACCCCAATATATTCTTTGAATTTCCAGTCAGACAATGGCACTATATACCAGTAGCAAGAAATGAGGGTATTTGTAACCCCAATATATTCTTTGAATTCCCAGTGAGACAATGGCACTATATACTAGTAGCAAAAATTGTGGGTGCACGTAACCCCAATATATTCTTTGAATTACCAGTCAGAAACTGGCACTATATGGCAGTAGCAAGAAATGAGGGTGTTTGTAACCCCAATATATTCTTTGAATTCCCAGTCAGACAATGGCACTATATACCAGTAGCAAGAAATGAGGGTATTTATAACCCCAATATATTCTTTGAATTACCAGTCAGAAACTGGCACTATATGGCAGTAGCAAGAAATGAGGGTATTTGTAACCCCAATATATTCTTTGAATTCCCAGTCAGACAATGGCACTATATACCAGTAGCAAGAAATGAGGGTATTTATAACCCCAATATATTCTTTGAATTACCAGTCAGAAACTGGCACTATATGGCAGTAGCAAGAAATGAGGGTATTTGTAACCCCAATATATTCTTTGAATTCCCAGTCAGACAATGGCACTATATACCAGTAGCAAGAAATGAGGGTATTTATAACCCCAATATATTCTTTGAATTCCCAGTCAGACAATGGCACTATATACCAGTAGCAAAAATTGTGGGTGCACGTAACCCCAATATATTCTTTGAATTCCCAGTCAGACAATGGCACTATATGGCAGTAGCAAAAATAGTGGGTGTATATAGCCCCAATTCTATTGCTAGGGGACTTGCAGTGTATTTCTGGGGTGAAGGTGGGGGGGCACACCGTTGGAACGGGTATTGGGGGTATATATCGGGTATACGGGAATACACTGTCAGTGTATTCCATTCAGGATCCTGGGAAAGCTGGGTTGCGGCGATTGAGCCCGTCAGTGCCACGTTACACTGACAAGCTTCTCCCTGGAATTGAAGTTATATGTAAGCCCAATATATTCTTTGAATTCCCAGTGAGATAATGGCACTATATGGCAGTAGCAAAAATAGTGGGTGTATATAGCCCCAATTCTATTGCTATGGGACTTGCAGGGTATTTCTGGGGTGAAGGTGGGGGGGCACACCGTTGGAACGGGTATCGGGGGTATATATCGGGTATACGGGAATACACTGACAGTGTATTCCATTCAGGATCCTGGGAAAGCTGGGTTGTGGCGATTGAGCCCGTCAGTGCCACGTTACACTGACAAGCTTCTCCCTGGAATTTAGCTCTTATAAGAGCTGTTGGTTGTCTTCTCCTTCCTATCCTAGCCTGTCCCTGCCTACCCAGAATCTAAGCCCTAGCTAGCTGGACGGAAACCTCCGTCCCCGGTGAATTGCAAGCTCAGAATGACGCGAAGCTGGGCGTCGCTGTTCTTTTAAATTAGAGGTCACATGTTTTCGGCAGCCAATGGGTTTTGCCTACTTTTTTCAACGTCACCGGTGTCGTAGTTCCTGTCCCACCTACCCTGCGCTGTTATTGGAGCAAAAAAGGCGCCAGGGAAGGTGGGAGGGGAATCGAGTAATGGCGCACTTTACCACGCGGTGTTCGATTCGATTCGAACATGCCGAACAGCCTAATATCCGATCGAACATGAGTTTGATAGAACACTGTTCGCTCATCTCTAGTAATGACGTCATAGCACTCTACGTGGCTGCTGAGGCCCAATCATAGATCCCAGCAGTGACGTTTTGAGCACCAGACCTCAGTCGTCAGGCAGAAGAGGACATTTGCTCTTTTTGACCTGTACTAAACGTGTAACTATGTAACTTGACTGAACATAATAGCTCCGAGGCACTACCACTAGTGGCATAACTATCAAAGTTGCAGGAGGTGGAGCATATTATACTGTGTTGGGGCCACTGTTGAGCATATAATAATGTGTGGGGGACACTGCGGAGCATATAATAGTGTGTAGGGCCACTGTGGAGCATATTATACTGTCCTAGTATTGTTTACGTGCCGGGAACTTTGCTGCTTACTCATCATTTTATTGATAGCTGCAGTTGTGGGTACTAGAGCTGTATCCCTGTATCTCAGATATTGCTGCTGCGCCCATAACCGTCACTGTCAAGAATTTGCTTGAGGGAGGGAGTAAGGGACCCTAGACAAAAGTTTCCCCTGGGGCCCCAAAAAACCTTTATTTATGCTACTGACTACCAGTATCACCATAAGCACTGCGGCAGCCACCAGAATAGCTCAGATACTCGCTACTATGTTACATAGAGCACAGTACAGGAATAGTTTGAAAATTCACTACCATAGTCACCAGTACAGTGGTCGACCTACCATATGTGCAGCTGGACACTGGTAGACAGAGGATCTTACCGCCATCTTTGAGTGTTCATACAATTTAATTTTTTAAAGGTTGTCAAAATGTATAGAAAGTATGTCATATACTCAGAGGTGGGTCAGAATGTTTTACTGAAATTGACCTATACATACTCAATATTCATGCCACAGAGGGAGAGATGGGTGATCAATGTATCAGACAAAAGGGTAATTCCTCATGTATAACAGCTTATTGTGAAATCATATTTGATAAGGCAGGTACACTTTAAAGGGAGTCTACCAGGGTGGATATACCAATGGTGCAACCTGTGCAGCTGCACAGGGGCCCAGTAGGTCAGGGGGCCCTATCATCTTAACAGTAGCGTTCTACTGTCTATTACATAGCAGTTAAGTGCCTACACTATGATCTTCAAGACAACAATTACTGGTGGATTGTTAGAGACCTTAGGGGTGTGCTGAGATATTGGAAAACAGTAGGCCCATAACTGTTCTGGCATCGGAGATCTCAACTGTCCGTGTGCACCTCTGGAGTCTATCATTACAAAAATGGGTTCTCTAAACCACTTATACACTGTTTTGTGTATATTGTTATTGGCATTGGGAGCATACAGGTAACTTTTTGTACCAAATGGCAATCTTGATGCCCCAAAAATCGACTTTTAATCCCAATGAAAATGTGCTGTGCTCACCCAGTGCATGGCCATGCCATTTTTTGCCTGTGGTCACATCACAGTGTTGTCCCTGAATATAAGAGATTGACAGGTACAGTAACCACAGGTGAAATAAGGTACCCTGAGTGCACAGTTGCATAAAGATGAAAAGTTATTCGTACATTTCCAGGAGGAATAACATAGCAATGGCACCATGAATAGTTATATATTTTTTAAAGAATATATGTATTATATGCATATATGTCAGGAAAGCTGACAAGTCCTCTTTAACTCTGTAGCTAAATGCATTAAATATCCACTAAACACGGCTATTACTTGCAAAACAAAAATATAAACTCTTTTTTTTTTTTTTATGCATTTTACTGTTCCGTCGCTGATATATATTTATTCCAGGTACATATTGTCCATATTGTTGAACATGTGGAAGGTTTTCAGAAAACACAGAAATATGTTGTTTATTTACAACCATATGAACCACAAAAAGGAGGATGACTAGTTTTAAAGTTAAAAATACACTTATCATAAATACTTAGATTCCCCCTGATAAATGCACATTCAAAAGTGAGAAAAATACGGTTTATTAGTGACATTTAGCCATATGTCCAATTTCTGCCTGTCTTGTTAATGTACTATAGTGTTAGATGAGGTAATGAAAACTGACTTTCTATAAAATAATGGGGCTCTTGTACTAGTGCAAAGAAAGTATATTACAATATTCATATATACAGTAAAAAAGGACAGCGAGTTATATTGGGCAACATCTTATTTTATGTAAAAAAAAAAAAAAAGACATTATGGGGCAGATTTACTGATGACAATGCACCAGAATTCTGGCAAAATTTACACCTAAAATCTGGGGTACGGTAATGTCGCAATTATGGATTTACATGCTTTACAAGTATGGCTTAGCAGAAAAAATGTATGTCTAGGGAAGGGGCATGTCTTAAAGGGGTTTTCTAGACTAAAATATTGATGACCTATGCAAAGGATTAGTTATGAATATTTGATAGGTAGGTGTCAGACATCCAGTACCCCCAACAATCATCTGTTCTCAGCAGCTGATATACAGAGAATGGGACAGGGAGCAGACAGCACTGGTCTCTGTGTAGTGGCCAGACCAGGTTATTCTAATTCAGCTCCTATTCACTTGGGAACGAATGCCACTATACAGAAAAAAAAGCTGTCTGCTTGCTGCTCTATTCTCTGCATATCATTTGGTGAGAACGCTTGATTTGAGGGGGTGCCAGGGGTCATACCCCCACTGATCTGATATTGATTAATAGTTTTAAAATGCAAGTTCTCTCAAATGCTGTAGGTTAAGGCAGCAAATAGGTGGTATAAAGTAAAAGTAGACAGCCCAAAGATTTATCATCTAGTATGAATTGGGTACTGGCTTAAGAAGACATAGTACCCCTTTGGGCCCACAACTTTCGCATGAGATGAGAAGCAATAAACTTAAAACATCTGTATACAGATGAGTCTCCCTTCATTTTGGAGAAGATATTCTGGTTTTGCTTTATTTCCACATCGTGCCGTTTCAGAAAAAAAAAGGTATTGATCTATAAGGAGCTACTTTCCAAATGTTTCCCCTTTTCCACCAAGGAGGACTTATTACATATTTTTAATGAGACTCAATAAAACGGAATTCAATGATTAAAAAGTGTGTAACAATGCACAGAAATTGTTACATTTGTGAATACATTTCTTGTGTCTTGAGCTCATCTATCCTGGGACTGTGGCCTTCAACTCCTAAAGTCCAAAACCTTGCGTAGGGATTAACGGTGAAGAACAGGAGGCTACCATACCTTATACTCTGCAACTATTAACTGTGCAGTCTCTAAGACAGTCTCTTCCATTGCCATCCAGCTTTTCCTGCACTAAAGCATAGTTCTAGATCTTTCCAGTTTCTAGCACCTAAAAGTGCAATCTAGTGATACATGTTCCGTTTCAATTATGTTCTTGAGTCTTATTCCTGCATAAAACTATCATATAGATACGCTCTAAGACAAAGACGTAATAGACTGCCATGGAATATACCATGGTGGTTTGTACTCTGGGAAGTATATTTTATACATAATCCATTGTTTAATAATTTGATTCAGTAATAGTCAACCCTCTTACTACTAAACTTTTAGAGAAATGTCTGTCATCATAGCATTCAGCTAAAACTGTATATGTGGCTTTGATCTATAACAGATTGTAAAGGTGGAGTCGTGTACATGATACTAGTATGGCGCTCCCTACAGCTCTGCTATAAAGAGACATTTGCACTGTTTTGCCCTCCATGGTGTCATCTAGAGGTGAGTGAACCGATTCGTAATTAACCAGTTACTACTCTAATTTTAGAAAAGTTTCGGTTTCTAACAAAATCAAAATAATTGCAATTTGCAAACTAAAATGACCACCGTGAAGTGTTATATGCATGTAAAATACAAAGGAGAAAGAGGATCAAATGGTCTGTGTGACCTGGGTAGGCTTCTGGCATCACCTGACAGCCTCTCAGCCAATCACAAGTAGTAGTAGAAGAGGGTACGGTGCTCATGTGACATACACAGTATAAGATGTGGTACTAGGCAGCAAAGAGAGCAATTTTGTGATATTCTAAGATAGGACCGTGGGGAACAACACCAACAATGCAATAGGACTACAGAGTTACAGGAAAAACACATTTTATTTATAATCAAGTTTAGACATGCAGAATTTTTTTTTGGAGAGGGGCCGGATAATTTTTCATTGTCTGGTGTGTGAATGCAGTCTTTACATGTGTTATATATATAGAGGAGGCAGATGTGGAAGACATTACTGTTGGTGGTGATGGAGGGAGTAGTGGCGGGGGTTGTGATACTGTTGTAGTGCTGATTGTGTTACTAGAGGGAAATCTAGAGATAGATATTGTGAGGGTATAGAAGAGACCCATTCTCATGATGAGTCAAAAAAAAAAAAAAGTGGTGAAGATCATGAAATTACTATTAGAGATGAGCGAACACTAAAATGTTCGAGGTTCGAAATTCGATTCGAACAGCCGCTCAATGTTCGTGTGTTCGAACGGGTTTCGAACCCCATTATAGTCTATGGGGAACAGATACTCGTTAAGGGGGAAACCCAAATCCGTGTCTGGAGGGTCACCAAGTCCACTATGACACCCCAGGAAATGATGCCAACACCTCTGGAATGACACTGGGACAGCAGGGGAAGCATGTCTGGGGGCATCTAACACACCAAAGACCCTCTATTACCCCAACATCACAGCCTAACAACTACACACTTTACACACTCAATACCACCTCTCTGACAGTAGGAAAACACCTTGAAACATGTGTATTTGGCACTTGCAGTGAGGAGAGCTTGTCACCAGCAGTGAATTTGGCCCTTGTAGTAAGTTGAGGTTGGCACCAACATTTGTTTTGAAAATCAGGGTGGATTGAGCCTCTAACCAGCAGAGTTTGGGCAAATTCATGGTGGAGGGAGCCTCTAAACACCCCAGTTTGGGCAAATTCATGGTGGAGGGAGCCTCTAAAAACCCCAGTTTGGACCAATTCATGGTGGAGGGAGCCTCTAACCAGCCCAGTTTGGGCAAATTCATGGTGGAGGGAGCCTCTAACCAGCCCAGTTTGGACCAATTAATGGTGGAGGGAGCCTCTAACCAGCCCAGTTTGGACCAATTAATGGTGGAGGGAGCCTCTAACCAGCCCAGTTTGGACCAATTAATGGTGGAGGGAGCCTCTAACCAGCCCAGTTTGGACCAATTAATGGTGGAGGGAGCCTCTAACCAGCCCAGTTTGGACCAATTAATGGTGGAGGGAGCCTCTAACCACCCCAGTTTGGACCAATTCATGGTGGAGGGAGCCTCTAAACAGCCAAGTTTGGACCAATTCATGGTGGAGGGAGCCTCTAACCAGCCCAGTTTGGACCAATTAATGGTGGAGGGAGCCTCTAACCAGCCCAGTTTGGACCAATTAATGGTGGAGGGAGCCTCTAACCACCCCAGTTTGGACCAATTCATGGTGGAGGGAGCCTCTAAACAGCCAAGTTTGGACCAATTCATGGTGGAGGGAGCCTCTAAAAACCCCAGTTTGGACCAATTCATGGTGGAGGGAGCCTCTAACCAGCCCAGTTTGGACCAATTAATGGTGGAGGGAGCCTCTAACCACCCCAGTTTGGACCAATTCATGGTGGAGGGAGCCTCTAAACAGCCAAGTTTGGACCAATTCATGGTGGAGGGAGCCTCTAAAAACCCCAGTTTGGACCAATTCATGGTGGAGGGAGCCTCTAACCAGCCCAGTTTGGGCAAATTCATGGTGGAGGGAGCCTCTAAACAGCCCAGTTTGGGCAAATTCATGGTGGAGGGAGCCTCTAACCAGCCCAGTTTGGACCAATTAATGGTGGAGGGAGCCGCTAAACAGCCCAGTTTGGGCAAATTCATGGTGGAGGGAGCCTCTAAACAGCCCAGTTTGGACCAATTCATGGTGGAGGGAGCCTCTAAAAAACCCAGTTTGGACCAATTCATGGTGGAGGGAGCCTCTAAACAGCCCAGTTTGGGCAAATTCATGGTGGAGGGAGCCTCTAACCAGCCCAGTTTGGACCAATTAATGGTGGAGGGAGCCTCTAAACAGCCAAGTTTTGGGAAATTCATGGTGGAGGGAGCCTCTAACCAGCCCAGTTTGGACCAATTAATGGTGGAGGGAGCCTCTAACCACCCCAGTTTGGACCAATTCATGGTGGAGGGAGCCTCTAAACAGCCAAGTTTGGACCAATTCATGGTGGAGGGAGCCTCTAAAAACCCCAGTTTGGACCAATTCATGGTGGAGGGAGCCTCTAACCAGCCCAGTTTGGACCAATTAATGGTGGAGGGAGCCTCTAACCAGCCCAGTTTGGACCAATTCATGGTGGAGGGAGCCTCTAAACAGCCAAGTTTGGACCAATTCATGGTGGAGGGAGCCTCTAAAAACCCCAGTTTGGACCAATTCATGGTGGAGGGAGCCTCTAACCAGCCCAGTTTGGGCAAATTCATGGTGGAGGGAGCCTCTAAACAGCCCAGTTTGGGCAAATTCATGGTGGAGGGAGCCTCTAACCAGCCCAGTTTGGACCAATTAATGGTGGAGGGAGCCGCTAAACAGCCAAGTTTTGGGAAATTCATGGTGGAGGGAGCCTCTAACCAGCCCAGTTTGGACCAATTAATGGTGGAGGGAGCCTCTAACCAGCCCAGTTTGGACCAATTAATGGTGGAGGGAGCCTCTAACCACCCCAGTTTGGACCAATTCATGGTGGAGGGAGCCTCTAAACAGCCAAGTTTGGACCAATTCATGGTGGAGGGAGCCTCTAACCAGCCCAGTTTGGACCAATTAATGGTGGAGGGAGCCTCTAACCACCCCAGTTTGGACCAATTCATGGTGGAGGGAGCCTCTAAACAGCCAAGTTTTGGGAAATTCATGGTGGAGGGAGCCTCTAACCAGCCCAGTTTGGACCAATTAATGGTGGAGGGAGCCTCTAAACAGACCAGTTTGGACCAATTCATGGTGGAGGGAGCCTCTAAACAGCCCAGTTTGGACCAATTCATGGTGGAGGGAGCCTCTAAACAGCCCAGTTTGGACCAATTAATGGTGGAGGGAGCCGCTAAACAGCCCAGTTTGGGCAAATTCATGGTGGAGGGAGCCTCTAAACAGCCCAGTTTGGACCAATTCATGGTGGAGGGAGCCTCTAAAAAACCCAGTTTGGACCAATTCATGGTGGAGGGAGCCTCTAAACAGCCCAGTTTGGGCAAATTCATGGTGGAGGGAGCCTCTAACCAGCAGAGTTGTGGGAAAGCAGGGTGGAGGGAGCCTCTAACCAGCAGAGTTGGTGGAAATCAGGGTGGAGGGAGCCTCTAACCAGCAGAGTTGGGGGAAATCATGTTGGAGGGAGCCTAGTATTAGCAGAATTGTGCAACGCTTATGGTGGATGAGTATGAGGATGCGGAGGAATTGGAGAGGTTGAGTACAGACATGGAGTTTCATGTTGGGGTGCTTTACACAGGTGGGCACAAAAATGAAGGCTCTATCCAGTGGTGGTTCATTTTTATCAAAGTGAGCCGGTCGGCACTCTCAGCTGACAGACGGGTGCGCTTGTCAGTGATGATGCCACCGGCTGCACTGAACACCCTCTCAGATAGGACGCTGGCGGCAGGACAGGACAGCACCTCCAAGGCATATAGGGCAAGTTCAAGCCACAGGTCCAACTTCGACACCCAATACGTGTAGGGCGCAGAGGGGTCGGAGAGGACAGGGCTGTGGTCGGAAAGGTATTCCCGCAACATGCGCCTATACTTCTCACGCCTGGTGACACTAGGACCCTCCGTGGCGGCACTTTGGCGAGGGGGTGCCATCAAGGTGTCCCAGACCTTAGACAGTGTGCCCCTCGTTTGTGTGGACCGGTGAGAACTTGGTTGTCTACTGGAGGAACTGCCCTCGCCAACGTCACATGCTGGAAACATCTCCATCATATTCTGCACCAATTGCCTGTGGCAAGCATTGATGCGATTGGCCCTCCCCTCTACCGGAATAAAAGACGAGATGTTGTTTTTATACCGGGGGTCAAGGATAGCAAAGATCCAGTACTGGTTGTCCTCCATGATTTTGACAATACGCTTGTCGGTTGTAAAGCACCCCAACATGAACTCAGCCATGTCTGCCACAGTGTTAGTTGGCATGACTCCTCTGGCCCCACCGGAAAGTTCAATCTCCATTTCCTCCTCATCCTCCATGTCTACCCATCCGCGCTGCAACAATGGGACGATTCGAAGTTGCCCGGAAGCCTCCTGTATCACCATCACATCATCGGACAACTCTTCTTCCTCCTCCTCCTCCTCCTCCTCCTCCATTAAACGCAGTGAAGCGGACAGATGTGTGGACCTACTCTCCAGCTGTGACGGATCGGATGCTATCCCTAACTCCTCTGTGTGATCTGAGTTATCCCTGATGTCAATCAGGGATTCTCTCAGAACACACAAGAGCGGGATTGTAAGGCTCACCATCGCATCCTCAGAGCTCACCCTCCTTGTGGACTCCTCAAAGACCCGTAGGATGTCACAAAGGTCTCTCATTCATGGCCACTCATGGATGTGAAACTGAGGCAGCTGACTTTGTGGCACCCTAGGGTTTTGTAGCTGGTATTCCATCAAAGGTCTCTGCTGCTCAACCACTCTATTCAACATCTGAAACGTTGAGTTCCAGCGTGTGGGGACGTCGCACAAAAGCCGGTGTTGTGGCACATGCAGGCGTTGCTGGAGAGATTTTAAGCTAGCAGCGGCTACTGTCGACTTGCGAAAGTGGGCGCACATGCGCCGCACTTTCACCAGTAGCTCTGGAACATTGGGGTAGCTCTTTAGGAAACGTTGCACCACTAGGTTGAAGACGTGGGCCAGGCATGGAACATGTTGGAGTCCGGCAAGCTCCAGAGCTGCTACCAGGTTCCGGCCGTTATCACAAACGACCATGCCTGGGCCCAGGTGCAGCGGCTCAAACCATATTGCCGTCTCATCGAGGAGGGCATCCCTCACCTCGGAGGCAGTGTGCTGTCTGTCCCCCAAGCTGATCAGCTTCAGCACAGCCTGCTGACGTCTACCAACGCCAGTGCTGCAACGTTTCCAACTCGTAGCTGGGGTCAATCTAACAGCGGAGGAGGAGGCGGTGGCGGAGGAGGAGGCGGTGGCGGAGGAGGAGGCGGTAGAGGAGGAGGAGGAGGGGGGTGTTCTTCTCGTGTCCCTGCCAGGAATGTTAGGCGGGGAGACGAGGTACACCGGGCCAGTTTGGGAAGCAGTCCCAGCCTCAACTACATTCACCCAGTGTGCCGTCAGTGAAATGTAGCGTCCCTGTCCGCATGCACTTGTCCACGCGTCGGTGGTCAAGTGGACCTTTGTGCAAAGCGCGGAACTAAGGGCCCGCCTGATGTTGAGTGACACGTGCTGGTGCAAGGCGGGGACGGCACACCGGGAGAAGTAGTGACGGCTAGGGACGGCATAGCGAGGTGCCGCAGTTGCCATCAGGTCCAGGAAGGCGGGAGTTTCAACAAGCCGGAACGCCAACATCTCCTGGGCCAGCAGTTTAGCGATGTTGGCGTTCAAGGCTTGCGCGTGTGGGTGGTTAGCAGTGTATTTCTGCCGCCGCTCCAATGTCTGAGAGATGGTGGGTTGTTGTAAAGAAACGCCTGATGGTGCCTTTGATGGTGCAGGAGAAGGAGATAAGACAGGACCAGGGGAGGATGAGGTAGAAGTCAACAAAGTGGCGGAGGCAGATGAAGTGGTGTCCTGGCTCGTCCTCTGGAGTGCATCGCCAGCACAGTCAGCAGTGGCAGTGGCAGAGGCAGAGGCAGTGGCAGAGGCAGTGGCAGTGGCGTGAACGGCAGGCGGCCTTTGTCCTGCCGTTGCTGCCTGCCACTGATTCCAGTGCTTGGATTCCAAATGACGGCGCATTGAAGTGGTGGACAGGTTGCTCTTCTCAGAGCCCCTAATCAATTTCGAGAGGCAAATTGTGCAGACAACACTATATCTGTCCTCGGCGCATTCCTTGAAAAAACTCCACACCTTCGAGAAACGTGCCCTCGAGGTGGGAGTTTTTCGGGGCTGGGTACGAACTGGAACATCTTGGGAGATTCCGGGTGTGGCCTGGCTTCGCCTAAGCTGCTGACCTCTGCCTCTGCCTCTAGCTACCCTTTTTGGTGCTGCACCTGCCTCAACATCCACACTACTTTCCCCGCTTGACATCCCCCCTGTCCAGGTCGGGTCAGTGTCCTCATCATCCACCACTTCCTCTTCCAACTCCTGTCTCATCTCCTCCTCCCGCACAATGCGCCGGTCAACTGGATGCCCTGACGGCAACTGCGTCACATCATCGTCGATGAGGGTGGGTTGCTGGTCATCCACCACCAAATCGAACGGAGATGGAGGAGACTCTAGTGTTTGAGCATCTGGACACAGATGCTCCTCTGTTAGGTTCGTGGAATCGTGACGTGGAGAGGCAGGTTGAGGGACAATGAAAGGAGCGGAGAACAGCTCTGGGGAGCAGGGACAGTTTGGGTTATTGTTCTGTAAAGCTTCGGAATTTTGGGAGGAAGGAAGACAAGACTGTTGGGTAATAGGAGGAGAGGAGGCAGAGTCTGACTGGCTGCTGGACAATGTGCTGTAAGCGTTCTCTGACAGCCATTGTAAGACCTGTTCCTGGTTCTCGGGCCTACTAAGGTTTGTACCCTGCAGTTTAGTTAATGTGGCAAGCAACCCTGGCACTGTGGAGTGGCGCAATGCTTGCTGCCCCACAGGAGTAGGCACGGGACGCCCTGTGGCTTCACTGCTACCTTGCTCCCCAGAACCATTCCCCCGACCTCGCCCACGGCCTCGTCCACGTCCCTTTCCGGGAGCCTTGCGCATTTTGAATTCCTAGTTAGAAATTGGCACTGTATACCAGTAGTAAAAATTGTGGGTGCACGTAACCCCAATATATTCTTTGAATTCCCAGTCAGACACTGGCACTATATGGCAGTAGCAAGAAATGAGGGTATTTGTATTCCCAATATATTCTTTGAATTCCCAGTCAGACAATGGCACTGTATACCAGTAGTAAAAATTGTGAGTGCACGTAACCCCAATATATTCTTTGAATTACCAGTCAGAAACTGGCACTATATGGCAGTAGCAAGAAATGAGGGTATTTATAACCCCAATATATTCTTTGAATTCCCAGTCAGACAATGGCACTGTATACCAGTAGTAAAAATTGTGGGTGCACGTAACCCCAATATATTCTTTGAATTCCCAGTCAGACACTGGCACTATATGGCAGTAGCAAGAAATGAGGGTATTTGTATTCCCAATATATTCTTTGAATTCCCAGTCAGACAATGGCACTGTATACCAGTAGTAAAAATTGTGGGTGCACGTAACCCCAATATATTCTTTGAATTACCAGTCAGAAACTGGCACTATATGGCAGTAGCAAGAAATGAGGGTATTTGTATTCCCAATATATTCTTTGAATTCCCAGTCAGACAATGGCACTGTATACCAGTAGTAAAAATTGTGGGTGTATATAGCCCCAATTCTATTGCTAGGGGACTTGCAGGGTATTTCTGGGGTGAAGGTGGGGGGGCACACCGTTGGAACGGGTATCGGGGGTATATATCGGGTATACGGGAATACACTGACAGTGTATTCCATTCAGGATCCTGGGAAAGCTGGGTTGCGGCGATTGAGCCCGTCAGTGCCACGTTACACTGACAAGCTTCTCCCTGGAATTTAGCTCTTATAAGAGCTGTTGGTTGTCTTCTCCTTCCTATCCTAGCCTGTCCCTGCCTACCCAGAATCTAACCCCTAGCTAACTGGACGGAAACCTCCGTCCCCGGTGAATTGCAAGCTCAGAATGACGCGAAGCTGGGCGGCGCTGTTCTTTTAAATTAGAGGTCACATGTTTTCGGCAGCCAATGGGTTTTGCCTACTTTTTTCAACGTCACCGGTGTCGTAGTTCCTGTCCCACCTACCCTGCGCTGTTATTGGAGCAAAAAAGGCGCCAGGGAAGGTGGGAGGGGAATCGAGTAATGGCGCACTTTACCACGCGGTGTTCGATTCGATTCGAACATGCCGAACAGCCTAATATCCGATCGAACATGAGTTCGATAGAACACTGTTCGCTCATCTCTAATTACTATATCCAATGATAATTCATGTGCAGATGAGACCTGGCAGATGAGTCCGTTTGATGTGCAGCCCCAACATCCAAAAAATCTACCTGGGATATTTCTAAACCTTTCTCAGGTGGTAATGGCAGACACGTTTCTTCGGCGGCTGGTGTTGGCCAGTCTTCTGGCGGTTCTGCAACTTCCAAAGAACGGAAAATTAAACGCTAGTGTGGACCTGGTGATGCTGACATACTTTTCAGAAGCATCAGTGCAAGGTACTGCATTGTAGTCCCATTCAATATCTCTAGCTGCAATTTAACAGCACAAATTTGTGATTTTAATGAAACATGGTAAAAAAAATGTAAAAAGAAAGTCCAAGAGAATTTTTTTAAAATTATTTTTGATATGGTGTGACTCTCAGAGAATGCTCTCTGAATATACAATTATATAAATGTAGAACTGGAGCTCTAATAACAAGGGAAGCTTTGCCTCTAGACATCACAATTACTTACATTAAAACAGATGATTACTGACACAGGACATATTTAATTTCCTGTTTGACACTTTCATGTGAATCTGTAAGCAAACAGCATGAAGTCTTTTCACACTTATTCAAATCTCATCCATAATGTACTTGACTTACACTAATTTTAATAATTTTCTACTTCATTTAAGACTCACTACTGAGATACAATTCAAGATTCACATCAATGTGTTAATACGTCCCACCCAAATGTCAGATCTAGTTCATAGTCATTTTTCCTAAAATCATTGAAAACAAGATCACTGATATAGCCAACATTATTGCCCACATGCTTAGTCACTGGAATACTCTTTGATAGAGTTGTTTGAGACCTAAAGTTAATGATCTATCCTTAGAACTGATAATTCTTTTAGATTGGTAGGGGTCCGACACTGACCTCCCACCAATTTTGTTGAATGGTGCCAGGGGAACCACCTCAGGATTAATGCTGGGAAGACCAAGGAGATGGTAGTGGATTTTATTAAATGGAGAAGTGCTCCGATCTCGGTGCAGATCCAAGGGACATGTATTGAGATAGTCAAGACCTATAAGTATACTGGGCTGGGCTGAGCACCTGGAGGCGCTGCACTGAAAGGATCACAGCACGCTCTACCTGCTCAGGAGGCTGAAGGCCTTCGGAGTCCAGGGGCCACCTCTTAGGGCCTCTTTCAACTCTGTGGTTGCTTCAGCCATCTTTTTCGGTGTGGCCTGCTGGGGGAGCAGTATATCAACCAGGTACAGAAATAGACTTGACAGACTGATAAAAAGGGCCAGCTCTGTCCTGGGGAGCCCCCTAGACCCAGTACAGGTGGTGGGTGACAGAAGGATGCTGTCCATGGTGAGCTCTTCACTGGAGAATAAATCCCACCCCATGTATGAGACCTTGATGGCACTTGGCAGCACTGTAAGTGACCGACTGCTTCACCCCAAATGTGAGAAAGAGCGCTGTCTGAGGTTCTTCCTCCCAACTGCGGTCAGGCTACATAATCTACATCAGACCAAGCGAGACCACTCCACACAGAGAACTAAATGACTCTGATGTCTTCCTTTCTTTCTTTTCTTCCTTAGCTTCTATGGATTACTAGTATTTTTTTCAGCTTATGTGTGTCTACTTCTGTAATATATTACTGTTTATTATTCAGGCTGCTGTAACACACTGAAATTTCCCCATGGTGGGACTATTAAAGGTTTATTTTATCTTATCTTTTGAGAATAGTGTACAGAGACAGAAGCAGATAGATCCCTATACTATGCCATGCCAACCCACATTATTACAGCTTAGCTCCAAGTCATTTGAATGGGAACTTAGCTGAAATAGTGCTGCTAAGGGCTTTTTCACATCTGGGCCCGGGACTCCGTTCTGCAGGTTTCCGTTTCCTGCACAAAACTGGGCAGGAGATGGAAACCTGCCGGCATCTTTCAAACCTATTCATTTGAATGGGTTCGAAAAGTGTCCGGCCATGAGTGTCGGTGAGCGTTTTATGCTCTCCGCGGCTCAACCGTTTTTTTTTTTTTAAACTGGACACAGAGTCGGACATGTAGTACTCTGTGTCCGGTTTAAAAAAATCTGTTTCACCACAGAGAGCATAAAACGCCCCCCGGCGCTCACGGCCAAACTCGGCATGACAGGTTTCCGTCTTCTGCATGCAGAAGACGGAAACCTGATAACGGAGTCCAGACCCTGGTGTGAACCCAGCATAAGCAACTGCACAGTATAGGGAGCCATTTGGTCTCTGCTCTGTACACTGTGCAAATAACATCTGGTTAGAATGGGAGCCAAGTTTTGGACCTACGCCGATATCAAATTATTGACCTATCTTACATAAATGTCATTCATTTTTACTTTTGGGCAGCCCTTTCAGCCTATATTCAGTTTGTTTAGAATGAAATATACATCTTGTAATGATATAACTTTCTGTCTGGTGCACTACTGAAGTAAACATGGCAGTGTTAATAGGAACAGTGGTATATCTACTGCTAAAGTAGCAATAGCAGCTGCCATGGAGCTCAGGACTCTGGAAATCTGGACCAACTAGCACCACTTTCAGGCTGTTAGCTCCCTGCTCCACTATTCATCCTGTAACCCCTGCTTCTCATTGCCAGTGTAGACCCTTGTAATCCAGTAATCTCATTATCTCTGGTCGAGTTAGGATCTGCACAGGTGATATTATTGGTTTTATAAATATGGCTATTTCAAGTCTTGTTGAAAGGTTAAAGGGTTTGTTGAGTCAAAAATCGAACAAGGGCAGTGAATAAAGTAAAAAAAAAAAAAAAACTATACTCACCTTTCCACAGTGCTCCAGGGCCTCCCAGTGTGGTCCTTTGGTTTTCTCAGTCCAATGTTTATTTCTGTTGGTAGTCCCAGCCACACGTGACCATTGAGGCTAATCAGTGGCTTCAGCGGAAATCAGGAAGAGACCCGTGAGAAGATGCCAGAGGAGAATGACCGGACTGTGCTGGGAAGACACCGGAGCAGTGGGGACATGTGAGTATGACTTTTTAAAAAATAAAAAAATAAAAAATTTAATCTCCCCCGGCATAGATTTGTAAAATAAAAAAAATTTGTCTGGACAATACCTGTAAGTATGCTTTAAATATACAGTCTCTCTCTTTAAGCGTAGGTTCACGCAACAAAGTTTCACCAATGAAACCTGATCCACGTGTACGCTAGATTTCCTGTCCTGAGCAGTTTGCAGAGGAAGGAACTTCTAGTATTTTAGTTATCTAAGATATTAGGAGCCTCTGACATCCTGTCCTGTACTGTAATCGCTATGGGACAGTATATTGCTTTGAGGCAGGGTCTCTTAGCATCATAGAAAACTATGATGCTTGGAAGCCTTCCCATATTCTGACACAAGCCAGGCACAACATATTGCTCACTAGGGGCAACACGGTGGCTCAGTGGTTAGCACTGCAGCCTTGCTCCGCTGGAGTCCTGGGTTTGAATCCCACAAGGGACAACATCTGCAAGGAGTTTGTATGTTCTCTCATTGTTTGCGTGGATTTCCTATCTTTCTACAAAAAAAACATACTTAAATATAAAAAAATGTACATTGTGATCCCTATATGGGGCTCACAATCTACATGTAAACAAAAACAAAACATATTGTGCACTAAAATTACATATTTATGGAAAAATTGCCATTGTTACTTTTCATCATACGCTGCACATTTATTTCTGGAAACTAAATTAATACAACACTCAAGAGCTGTTGCAGATAGCACATACCAAATGTGTACTATTTTATACTGTTTTATGTTTTTACTTAGTTTTATACTGTACTAGTAGGAAAGCAGTGAAGAAAAATGGCTGGGTTGCTATGGAAACCTGGAGTAAAACTCTAATATGTGGCAGAGCTGTGTATCTTTGGCGTGGGTTACTGTGTGTAGTGGTGTGTATCTAATCCTCTGGCATGTGGAATTATGTGAAGACGCATGTATCTAATCCTCTGGCGCTTGATACTTTGTGCATACTCGCGTATCTAATCCTCCGGCTTGTGGTACTGTGGGCAGGCATGCGTATTTAATCCTCCGGCGTGTGGTACTGTGTGCTGACTTGTGTATCTAATCCTCCAGTGTGTGGTGCTGTGTGCAGACGCGTGTATCTAACCCTCCCCGTGTAGTATTGTGCGCAGTAGCGTGTATCTAATCCTTCGGCATGTGGTATTGTGTGCAGTGGTGTGTATCTAATCCTCCATCATGTGGCATTGTGTAAAGGCATACATATCTAATCCTCCGGCATCTGTAACTGTGCACAGACGAGTGTATCTAATCCTGCGGCATGTGTAACTGTGTATAGACGCACGTATCTAATCGTCTGGAGTGTGGTACTGTGTGCTGACATGTGTATCTGATCATCTGGCATGTGGTACTGTGTGCAGACAAGTGTATCTAACCCTCCCTGTGTTGTATTGTGTGCAGTGGCATGTATCTAATCCTTCGGCGTGTAAAACTGTTGGAAGATGTGTGCATCTAATCCTCTGGTGTGTGTAACTGTGTGCAGACTTGCATATCTAATTCTCTGGCATGTGTAATTGTGTGCAGATGTGCGTATCTAATCCTGCGGCGTGTGTAACTGTGTACATTGGTGCATATCCAATCCTCCGTCGTGTGGTATTATGTGTAGTGGCGCATATCTAATCCTGTGGCATGTGGAACTGTGTGCAGATGTGCGTATCTAATCCTCCTGCATGTGGTATTGTGTGCAGTGGTGCGTATCTAATCCTCTGGTGTGTGGTATTGTATGAAGACATGCGTATCTAATCTTCCAGCATGTGGTACTGTGTGCAGACGTAAATATTTAATCCTCCAGACGACGTGTGGTACTCTGTGAAGATGCGTGTATCTAATCCTCTGGCATGTGGAACTGTGTGCAGACGCTGGTGTGTGATACTGTGTGCTGACTTGTGTATTTAATCCTCTGGTGTGTGGTACTTTGTGCAGACGTGTGTATCTAATCCGCTGGCATGTGGAACTGTGTGCAGACGCTCATATCTAATCCTTTGCCATTTGGAACTGTGTGCAGACGCGTGTATCTAATCCTCTGGCATGTGGTACTG
This sequence comes from Leptodactylus fuscus, assembly GCF_031893055.1. Classification (NCBI taxonomy): domain Eukaryota; kingdom Metazoa; phylum Chordata; class Amphibia; order Anura; family Leptodactylidae; genus Leptodactylus; species Leptodactylus fuscus. Next base: position 173,312,830 of record NC_134268.1, on the reverse strand, counting down.
TTTGATGACTTGTGTATCTAATCCTCCAGCGTGTGGTACTGTGTGTAGACATGTGTATCTAATCCTCTGGTGTGTGGAACTGTGTGCAGATGCAAGTATCTAATCTTCTGGCATGTGATACTGTGTGATGACTTATGTATCTAATCCTCCAGCGTGTGGTACTGTGTGCAAATGAGTGTATGTAACCCTCCCTGTGTGGTATTGTTTGCAGATGCGCATATCTAATCCTCCACCGTGTGCTATTGTGTGCAGTGGCGCATATCTAATCCTCCATTGTGAGGTATTGGGTGCAGACATGCGTATCTAATCCTCTGGCATGTGGAACTGTGCGCAGATGCGCGTATCTAATCTTGAGGCTTGTGGAACTGTGTGCAGACATGCGTATCTAATCCTTGAGCATGTGGTATTGTGTAAAGACGTGCATCTCTAATCTTGCGGCGTGTGTAACTGTGTAGATGCACGTATCTAATCCTCTGGCATGTGGAACTGTGTAAAGATGTGTGTATCTAATCCTCTGGCGTATGGTACTATGTGTTGAGGTGCGTATCTAATCCTCCGGAGTGTGGAACAGTGCGCAGACTCGCATATCTAATCCTCCGGCATGTGTAGATACGCGTATCTAATCCCACGGCGTGTGTAACTGTGTGCAATGGCATGTACCCAATCCTCCGGCATGTGGAACTGTGTGCAGACATGTGTATCTATTCCTCCAGCATGTGGTATTGTGTGCAGTGGCGCGTATCTAATCCTCCAGCGTGTGGTATTGTGTGCAGTGGCATGTATCCAATCCTCCGGCGTGTGGTATTATGTGAAGATGCACGTATCTAATCCTCCAGGTGGCGTGTGGTACTGAGTGAAGATGCGCATATCTAATCCTCTGTTGTGTGATACTATGTGCTGATTTGTGTATCTAATCCTCTGGCATGTGGTTCTTTGTGCAGACACGTGTATCTAATCCTCTGGCATGTGGAACTATATGCAGACGCGCATATCTAATCCTTTGGCATGTGGAACTGTGTGCAGATGCGTCTATCTAATTCTCTGGGATGTGATACTGTTTGCTGACCTGTATATCTAATCCTCCAGCATGTGGTACTTTGTACAGACGCCTGTATCTTATCCTCTGGCATGTGGAACTGTGTGCAGAAGCATGTATCTAATCTTTTGGCGTGTGGTACTCTGTGCAGACATGCATATTTAATCCCTTGGTGTGTGGAACTGTGTGCAGATGCGTGTCTCTAATCCTCTGGCGTGTGATAATGTGTGCTGACCTGTGTATCTAATCCTCTGGCATGTGGAACTGTGTATTGATGTGTGCATCTAATCCTTCGGCTTGTGGAACTGTGTGCAGACATGCGTATCTAAGCTCTTGACTTGTGAAACTGTGTGCAGACGTGCGTATCTAATCCTCTGACTTGTGATACTGTGTGCTGACCTGTGTATCTAATCCTCCGATGCCTGTATCTCAGCTTGTATATCAATGTTGGATTGTACATGTGAAGTGACCATGTGTATTGCAGTTGGAATATGAGTGAAAGACTTGCAGGTTTGTTTTGGCTAATGGGGGGAGGGGTCATGGTTTTGTGAAAGCTGCATCTCTGGAACAGTACGTCCAAGTGAGTTGGGTTCTCATCTTAAACCTTCCCGGACACCTGAAGTATCTATGTAACAAATTTGGTGAAAATCGGTCCAGTCGTTTGGTCGCGCATAAAGAACAGACAGACAGACAGGAATTCATTTTTATAATATAGAGAGATATGGGTAAAAGGGCAAAAGGGCATTTTATTGGAGGGGGGTATTTATTTTTCTATACTTATACATTTTCTTTTCTTTTTTTCTTTTTTTTCTTCCTTTTTTTGTTCCAATAAGGGACATGTGATGGAGATTCTTTACTGTAAGGGCAATGAGAGTATGTTGTAAAGGTTGGCATATTGTTCAAGTTCAAGATGGCTCTGGGTCCGATCCAAAAGTGAAAAAATCACAAGTTATAGAAACTAGATTTTTGAGATGTTAATCCAGATGTTGTTCGATATTTGATTCAGGGTGGATTTTTTTCCTCTACTATGAGGCACTTGGAATCTGTTTCATGTTTTTTTTTTACTTCCTCTGGATATGTGAAGATTATTATCATGTAATGTATGAAAAACATTGTTATCCTTAAAAGCTGAATGCTAGATATAGTTACTTATGCTTGAAACTGGTATAATGTTATATGATAAGATGGCACCTGCATCCAGGGTGGGTGCAAGAAAAACAAATACTTGGCTTGTTGCCAGAAGACAGCTCCCCAAGGTTACCACACAGGACTGGGAGTAGCTGACTATATATGGCACTGCTTAAACTCTTTTTGTTTTATTGAGATGTACCATACCAATCAGGAATGAATATGAAAACTTACGTTGTTGTTATCTCTCTTTCTTCCTCTGCTACTATTTAACCCCACGTTGTTTTAATACAAGTGCGTCAGCACACATTTCTTAACTGAGAAAGGAACTAATACCACCATATAGAGTTGTGTGACTTCTTTACCGCCTGGCACTCAGCCTAATTAATTAGGATGACAACATTTACCCAGGATTATTGGTCAATTAGTTATAAACACGGCTTTGACCTTATCAGATCGACATGGTAGAACTATAGGTTAGATTGAATGGAGATGTGACATGTGTCAGTTTTTAACTATGTTAGAATGTAACATCTAACATAAGTGCTGAATTTTCCAGAGGTATAACGTGATGGCATTGGCCACAAAACCAAAATCTGTAATAGGAACTTCACCTATCATGTACTATTGCTAACAATGGTTATATGGGAGAGGAGCCTTTTGGAGCCTTCAGCTGCCATGATCCAGGGGTGACTGCTACTCTTACACCACTATAGCTCTGCTTTTTCATGAATGTACCAGATTTATGAGTTTTCTAATGTAAAATGTTGTCCATTTTTGCACAAGACACTTTTTGTGTATTTTGTACCTCCTTTGCCACAAAAGTGGACAGAAAAGTGGGTGGGGTTAAATGTTGGGGCAACAGGGTCCCCAGCAAATTTATGATAACTTATCCCGGAAATCGGCTTAAAATATGCTGCAATTCCACACCTGATGTAGATTTTCTTTTCTGGTGCAAAAGATGCATTGTACTCTAGCACACTTAATAATAATAATAATACATTTTATTTATATAGCGCCAACATATTCCGCAGCGCTGTACAATTTATAGGGTTCAGATACAGACATACATAACAAAGAACGTCATTTCACACAATGGGACTGAGGGCCCTGCTCAAAAGAGCTTACAATCTATGAGGTAGAGGGGGTGACACAAGAGGTAGCAGAGGCGGCATTGCTTATACAGTGTTCAGACAATTTTGTGCATTAGGAATTGTGATAGGCTTGTCTGAAAAGATGCGTCTTTAGTTTGCGTTTGAAACTGTAGAAGTTGGGAGTTAATCTTATTGTCCGGGGTAGAGCATTCCAGAGAAGTGGTGCAGCTCGGGAGAAGTCTTGTATACGAGCATGGGAGGTTCTGATAATAGAGGATGTAAGTGTTAGGTCATTGAGTGAGCGGAGAGCACGGGTTGGGCGGTAGACAGAGATGAGGGAAGAAATGTAGGGAGGTGCGGCATTATGGAGAGCCTTGTGGATGAGAGTAATAACTTTATATTTTATTCTATAATGAATAGGAAGCCAATGTAGTGACTGGCACAGACCGGAGGCATCGCTGTAGCGTCTAGCCTGATAGATGAGCCTGGCTGCTGCATTCAGAATAGATTGTAGAGGAGAGAGTTTAGTGAGGGGAAGACCAATTAGTAAGGAGTTACAGTAGTCAAGGCGAGAATGAATCAGAGAGACAATAAGTGTCTTTAGTGTATCTCTGGTAAGGAAAGGGCGTATTCTGGAGATGTTTTTGAGGTGGAGGTGACATGAACGTGCGAGTGATTCAATATGAGGGGTGAAGGAAAGGTCTGCGTCAAATATGACCCCAAGGCAGCGGGCATGCTGCATAGGAGTTATAGTAAGGCCTGAGACTGCAATGGATATATCAGGGACAGATCTGTTAGATGGTGGAAACAGTAGTAGTTCAGTCTTAGAGAGATTTAGTTTCAGATAGAGCGAGGACATGATATTAGAGACAGCAGAGAGACAGTCACTGGTGTTCTGTATGAGTGCAGGGGTGATGTCACGGGAAGATGTGTATAATTGGGTGTCATCAGCATAAAGATGGTACCTGAAGCCAAATCTGGCGATGGTTTGTCCAATGGGGGCTGTGTAGAGAGAAAAGAGCAGGGGGCCGAGGACCGAGCCCTGAGGAACCCCAACAGCAAGGGAAAGAGGGGAAGAAACAGAGCCCGCAAATGATACACTGAAAGTGCGGTCTGAGAGATAAGAGGAGAACCAGGAGAGCGCAGTGTTATTGAGGCCGACTGAGCGGAGCATAGTGAGGAGAAGTTGATGGTCAACAGTGTCAAAAGCTGCAGAGAGGTCCAGAAGAATAAGAAGAGAGAAGTCACTTTAGATTAAGACTGCAGCACTATATGAATTAATAGTCATAGTCAATTCCCCCTTAGTCTGATTCGTTTTTTCTTTATGTGTATGATGACCTCTACTGTTATTCTGGTGTATAACCAAGTGCTGGTAAAGGACAGTATATCTTGATGTAGCCTTGCCTTAATTTAACTAGTGATGGCTAATAGTTAGTGATGGATTCTTCCTGATCTAGCTCATAAATCATGAGAGTTGTGTGAGTATTAAATACATTCAATGCTTCACTGGTGCCTATTTTGTATCACAGACTTTTCGCTGCTCCAAGTCATGCCCATAGCACCCACTCTTGATCTTGATGTACAAACATGATCTGTTGGCTTCCTGCTCTTTTGACCATCTGTGTGCATGGCATCTTGCCCATTTACATGTTGTTTGGATCATTTTACTATGGCACAAGTCCCAAACAAGAATGTATTTTATTTTCCATATAACTATACAATATTCATATTCGATGGTATAATCAGTTGTATAGATTTCAGTATTATATTGTATTGTATTGTGTTATCCAATGATGTAAGGTTTTACTTTATTGTCAGGGTATTTTAAGGACTAAAGGTAAAAAATAAAATAGCGAAAAGGCAAGTGAGATAGTGAACATGTTTAAGCTAATCATGTTATGTTTCTAAGTGGAGTCTCGGTTGGGTGTTGGAGTCATAAAACCCACAAAAGCACCTGTACACAATAAACCATAATCACTGAAGAATTCATGGTCATATGGGGATTTCTTTATGCCATTTGGCAGTCAAGGTGCTTTTTGTTTATAGGCCCCGCTTAGCTAATTCATATATAAAAGCTCGAGCATTTCCAATATAACCCGAATTAGATAACATTATCTCGGCACCCACTGGGACAAGATCAATACGCCAAATGCAGACAAGTTCTCATCATGTTTAGCTTGTGCCTGAAAGCTACAAGAAAATACCAAAATAAATTATTAAAGAAAACTGTCCCACCAGTGATTCTTGATTAAAAATCTTTATATAGCTGGAATTAGGGCCCAATTGTTTTTCCATACAAGAGATTGCTCAGAAAATAATGATTGCGTCTGAGAATGTGAAGAAATTGAGGAATTGTTAGAGATGTCTTTTATTTTAAACAGAGGAGCAATTTATATTTCTGAGTTTATTATAAATTTGTGTTTCATAGAAGAAGTGGAATTTCTAGCCCAATGAAAATAGGTTTATAGATGATATTTTTATCTCCATCAAAAAATGTACACCTTATGATGTCAGGTTGCGAGCAGTGAAATGAGATGCAGGGTGCAAGTTTATTATGTCGTGCATCTCCTTTGTCTGTTCGTTTTTGGAAACTATTATTGCTGTTGTTTACATGCTGAAAGGCTTAAAGGAATCCTCCAGGCACAGGTGACACCCTGGGGAGATGTACTAAGCTTAATGAGCCAGAAATCTTTCTGTTTGCACAAAAAACTGGTGTATGTGCCTTGTGCCTAAGATATTGTTGTATGTGTTTTGAACACTAATTTTCTCCATACTGGACAGTTTTGAAAAGGTGGCAAAGCTTAAATTCACCAAATTGCATCAAAATATGTTCCATATTCTTGGTATTTTGCCTGACTCACTCTCTCACCACATCTACCATTACCTGACCCACTCTATAGATAGTGTTGTGCCAGAATGCTGCCAGTCTTGACCTTGGCCAGTCTACTGTATTGTGTGAAATCCACTAGTGCTGACCTCTGCCCATTTAGCATCTTCTGCCTTCTGATTCTGTACCAAGTTCTTGCATCATCTGCTCAATTCTTGTCAGATGTTGCCAAAGGAGATTATTTCTGGAGTAACAACCTGCCTATTTTCTGCAGTGAAATCCAGATTTCTATATTGGGTTTGAATGGTGAGAAATAGAACATCCCTTAAAGTCTTCTGAAAGTTTTAACCCAAAGACAAATTTGTAGCAACCTTGAGGATCCACATAAAATCCAGCTACAAGAGTAGTATTCCAATAAGTCTCATTGTAGCCCAGGCCTAAAACTAAATCTCCAAAACGTCAGTAGGGAGGGTCATCTAGTGATAACTAGTAGTCCATTCTGATTGGACAATTTTACCTTCAGAATTTTTTTTAATTTATATTTCTTGCTTAATGGCAATGACATATTCTGCAATGCTTCTCAGACATTGGTAGAGAAGACTTCCACAACACTCACATGTACATGTATGTAAGGGTGGTAGAGACAGGAACTAGCGTTCCTCACCAGGTAAACGATTCCAATTACAATTGAGAGTATTAAAAATTAAAAGCTGAAACAACTATAAACTCAGTAGTTGGTTTATTGCAATAAAAATTATGTACATATGATATGATAAAGAGGTCCAAAGCCTCGAAACGCGTTAACTATGTACAATTGTTTTTTATATTGGCTTGTTTTTCCTATTTTTATTATATTAAACCAATTACTGAGTTTAAAGTTGGTTCAGCTTCAATTGTTAATATTATCAACTGTAATCGGAATAGTTTACCTGGTGAGGAGCGCTAGTTTCTGTCTCTACCACCCTTCCATACACGTCCATGTGCATGTTGTTGAGGTCTTCTCTACTATTACCTTCACTTGGAATCGAGTGGACATCCAAGAAGAGAATCGTTGTAGAAGCCTTAACCTGGACATTTTGACATGCACATTAAGTGGTTGTGACTTTTTACAACTACACAAGGTGAGCCCCTGACCTCAACGGAAAGTGGGTTGATTGGGCCATTACTGAAACCTACAGGGTGCGCTTTTGTTCTGCTTATTTCTTTCCCATACAGCAGCCACAGACATTAGGGTAAATATATTAAGACTGGCCAGTATTCCAGTCTTAAGAAAACCCATCTGTCTCAAGGCACACTTGACTTATCAAGAGGCTGTGGCTTTGGCCTGGAAATTTATGCCAGTCAGGAACTGGTGTGGACAGCATAAAAGTTATATTAAATATTTAGGGCCAAGGTAGCTCCATCTTGGCCAGCCCAGCTCTCTTCTTGTTCCACTCAAATTCATGGATCATGACGAGTGTGGTGCAGAACAGGAAATGTTGTGCATGTTTGGTCCAAGGAATGGCATTGTGCCAAAGATGCGTCACATTCTCACACTCACACAGAAAAGTGACATAGCTGCATTGTTAAAGTCCACCCAATGTCATTACTCACCATTCCAATTGAGCTCCGAATCTAAATCCCTATCACTATGTCTTTGGTATAAGCAAAGTAAGGTATAAGCAAAGTAAGGAAAGTTATGAGTTCACTAAAATATAATGATTTTACTCAACTACAAGAACAAGATACAGTAGCACAATCTGAAATTATTGGAGACAAATATTGTTAGATAATATTATTTTATTGAAAGAGTAGTAGAGGCTCGGAACAAATTTCTAGCAGATGTGGTTGGAAAATCAACAATAAGTGAATTTATACATTTTCGGCATAAGCATGCAGTATATCTAGCGTGATATAAAAATAACATGGAAACAGTATAAGGACAGACTCGATAGACCACGTGTTCTCTCCGTGATGTAGTCGTCTATGTTTCTAAATGTTTAGTTTGGTCTTAAGAATCCCGCTGAAAGGTTAATCAAGGGCTACATTTACATAAAAAGTAGGTAAATAAAGTGGAAGTATTTTTGGTCACAGAAAGTTGTTGCTTGGTTGTAATATATTCAGTTCATTAACTTAGACCAAAATATAAAGAAAAATAATTACAGAAAATCTAGGGACCAAAGTCAAAACTGCAGGCAGCTGGCTAATGATGGGCACATGGGTATGTCAGTAACAAATCCAACTATACAGTTCAGTTAACAATTTAATTGATTTCATTCACATCACATCAATTGGTTATGTTTCAGATGCTATTGCTTAATCACTGTTGGGAAACAAAATTAAAGGAGCGCAACCTGAAAAGAAATGAAATTGGAGGAAAAAGTCCTTGTGATTATCTGTGCATTTCAAGAAAAAAATGAAATTGTAATGGCAATAATATTCTATGTGTTTTTTTATAAAAAGTTTTATGATTGCTTCTGAAGACTACGGAATGTCTCCAAGGAGTGAATACATGTTTCTTTGTGCACCTGACGTCAGGAAATCCCTACTAAGGCTATTAGTGGTGCTGATGTGTAATAAATGTATAAAAAAAATTAAAGAGGACCTATCACTTCTCCTGACATGTCCGATTTAGTAAATCATTTTATTACCCATGAAATAACAATTCTGGATCAATTATTATAAATTTACCTTCCCTCTGTTATTCCTCTAAGAAAATTCTAAATAAATTGAATACTCTGTTTTCCATTTGCTACGGTCAGACTGTGTGATGAGACACCCCTTTGACAAAGGGAATAGTAACACCTGTTTGTCAAATTATTCATAGACAAGTAGGATCAAAGGAATGGCGAAATGTTCTAAGAAAACGCCATGTAAGCCCATACATTGCAGCTGTAGATCTTGCGTGAAGAAGGCCTTGCGACCGAAACGTTCCTTGTTACAGTGATCTACTGTTCCATTTTTGCATCAATTTTCTCCTATACATGGCGTTTGTATGGCATATCAACCAGTACTGTTATTCTGTGGAAATCACATATTGAAAACTCTTCTTGGCACTTTGAAAGTGTGTGCGGAAAATTACTTTTTCTGTGCCTTTGGGGTTGGAGGACCTTTTTTTGCCTATACCACTATCCACTACTTCTAGAGTGGCTCCATTGTTTACATTTTGTATTAAGTCAGGACTGATGAACTGATAGGACCAAGAATGAACCTCCAGGAGGTCAAAGAGAAGGACCGCATTTCACCCAAGCATGTTCAATAACATGGGTCTTCTATTTTTGCAAACAACACGCACAACACGTTTACCCCAAAAACGCATTGTGTGTGTTGTTGACGTGTACAGAAGACTCATGTTGTTGAACTTTCTTGGGTGAAGCACAGTCCTTCTCCATAACCTCCGGGAGGTTCATCCTTGGCCTTATTGGTTCATTCTTGACACCTTAGGGTGATACAGATCCTGTGGCTGATACCACATAGAGAGGAACCCTCTGTTAGTCAGTTCTGACATGCATTCAGTAGTTGTGAATTTTTTTTTTCTTATGTAGATTGTGAGCCCCACATAGAGCTCACAATGTACATTTTTTCCCTATCAGTATGTCTTTTTTTGGAACATGGGATGGAAATCCATGCAAACATGGGGAGAACATACAAACTCCATGCAGATGTTTTTTTGCCCTTGGCGGGATTTGAACACCAGGACTCCAACGCTGCAAGGCTGCAGTGCTAACCACTGAGCCACCGTGTGGCCCCAGTAGTTGTGAATTTTTCACAATCAACCAAGGTGAGAGTTTTACATACCAAAATTAAAATTTGAAGAATCTAGGCTTTTATATTTAGAAGTAAAAAAAAAAAAAATACAAAAATAGATGCCCCAAAATTCCCTTTTTCCCATATAAAATGATTTATAGATAAATATGTATTTGGTGTTGCTGCGTCAATAGTACCCTCTATTATAAAACTGAAACATTCATTAGCCTGCATGGCGAATGTTGGAAAAAAGAAAAAAATAGAAAAAAATTATGATTTTTCTTACCATCTCGCCACACAAAATATATAATAATAAGTGATCAAAAATTCACGTAGCCAAAAATGGTATCAATAAAATGCATAGCTCAACCACAAAAACATAAGTTCTGAACAAGCCCCCACAATGATAATAGGTACCCCTTCCCTTCTGCGTGCTGTTGTGTGCTCATACACCAGTTTATACCCACATGGGGGTACTTCAGTGCACCCTATCAAATTGTGGGGTGCATTTTCTCCTTTAACCCCGTGTGAATGTGTAAATTTTAGGTCTAAATTTTACCTCCATATTATTTTAATTCCCCTCTCAACCATCTGTTGAGCTAAACATGGTATACACACTAATACATTCTGGCTTATTAGTCCATTGTATAGTTCAGCTCAGTGACTGACAGCCTTCATTGTAGACCGGTGAACACAAGGATGTCATTTACGGATAAGCCCACCCACTGGACACCTAAGCACAGGGGCAGATATTTTAATGCATAAATTGAAAATTAAAAACTATATATCAATCTGCTCAGCTCCTTCTACTCTATAAGTTGCTGCTGGCAGACCAGACACCATGTGCAATGTGACAACTTCAATTTAATGTCTTTTTCATCCCTATGAGAAGACAAGTAATTTTTAGAACAAGTACTATACTACACAATCCTATAAAAGAACGTTTTTTTTAGCAGAATAGCCAGATCGAAAGAAACACATAATAGAGACAAGCAGATGTGTGCAGTCTTTTTGCAGGAGTAAACTGACTTTACACTTTTTTTTACATGAGAAGAAATAATTAAGCCGTCGCTTTTCTGCCATTACATTTCCTTATCAAATTTTCACTCTGTGAAGTTAGATCACATTTTGCGGTGCACATTTGTAAACCTAATCTTTAGAACCATTGTTACTGTAATTCTACAATTTTAATACGTTGCATAAAACGTACCTTGGTAGACAATATGGAAAAAATCTCCTATATTGTGGAGATAGTCAGTAATAAGGATATAGATGCTGAAATATGTGCCCTAACCCTAACTTATATTTTATAGAATTTGGAAAAATTTGGAAAGACATTTTCCTGGCCAAAGATGGCGGGTCTAACATTTGTGACTCAGTTCTCAGTAGGTTCTATATGGAGAACAGGGCTCTTCTCAGAACAGCAGATCGGCAGTACCAGACCTCCCCCCATGATCTGATACAGATTACATATCGTAAGAGTTAGGTCATCAATATTGTTTGCAGGAAAAGCTTTCTAGCGGCATGTCTAAACTGGAATGATATATATATATTTTTTTTTTTTGTGGCATACAGAGTCCATACTACGGACGTTTGTGTCTCTCATACTATAATGCTACAGTATGAATGAGTCAGATCGAAAAAACGTACATAGGCTTCCAAATGGAATTGGTGATACATTGACTTATAGTAACAGTAAGTTTTTAATAGTCCATAATATGACTGTGTGCATGAATCTTAGGCTAAGGCCCCACATTGCGGAAACGCAGCTTCTTTTGTTGCAGATTTTGCTGAGTTTTTTTAGCTGAACTTAGGAGTGACCACAAAAGGAACAAGTATGGTTTTGTACCGTGTTAGCCAGTGGAAATGAAATATAAAAAACTTGAGAGTCTTCAGTAGTTGATAACTTTTTAAATTGCTAACTAATAATGATGGCAGATTACAAGCTTTCGAGGCTCTAGGTCCCTTCCTCAGGTATAGGAAGAGGCCTAGAGCCTCGAAAGCTTGCAATCTGTCATCATTATTAGTTAGCCATTAAAAAAGGTATCAACTACTAAAGACTCTCAAGTTTTTTGTTTTTTATATTTCACAAAAGGAACGGGAAATACATAGGAAGCTCCTACTCTTCTCTCTTCTTGCTCAATCCACTCCTGACTTTGGCTCAAAAACCTGCAACATAATCTGCAACAAAAAAAAGTTGTGTTTCCGCAATGCAGGGCCTTAGCCTTAGCTTTTCCGCTACAGACTTTTTTTTTTTGTAGTGTGTGGATGGGATTAGCTGGAAAAGTCAGGGGAGGAAATGCATCACATTTTTTTTCCCACAGAGTTTTTCACAAAAGTCCACAGAGTTTTCTTCTGCGGGCTTTCTGCAAAAACAAAATGGTTTTTGAAATCGCAGCTTTTTCACAGCGGTATTTCTCTGCAATGTGTGGATGGGATTAGCCAGATTCCTATCCACATTGTAGGTACTGTAATGTGCAGTATTTTATTGCAGCATATTTGCTGTGTATTTGCAACGTAGGGCCCCGGCTTAATAGAAGAATGTAGTTAAATTGAGTCTGCAGAGCAATTTGAAGACTAAACCAACCACAGTTCCTTATGGACCCAGGGTTTAGTATCCCAAATTGTGCTGTTAAAGCATGATCTGTGCATTAAAGTGAATTGAAAACCCCATCCACATGTATAGGAAAAATATGAGTGTTAAAATAAGCATGCTACAGACATAGTAATATGGGATATTGCAGAAAAGTGCATTGACTAGTAGCATAAGCTTCAGCAAAATCGGCAAGCAACATGTAAGGGTTTTGCAGCAGCATCACATAGGTTTTGCTGACTCAAAATATTCTGTAATTTGTGAACTCAACCTAAGAGGGCCTACAGTGACTATCACCCAAGGGCCAATGTCAACCTGACTCTGAAAGCAAGTATTTATTAAAACAGTCTTGTCAAGAGAGTTAGGCTGTGTTCACATGGAGGAATTTGCCTAATCAGCAGCGGGATGCACTGCAACACGAAAGACCATAGCAAAAATACTGTTACCGGAAGTGTGAACGTACTCTTAACCACTTCAGTACCGGTCCAATTTGTGGTCCAGGACCAGACACATTTTAGGTTTATTTTGTATGTGCGGTTTTGAGGTCTGTAAAATTTTTCTCGTATGTCTTAGTCAACTAATTTTTGTGTCTTTTTTCGGGTACACATAGGGCTTTATTTTTATGTTATTTTTATTTTCAAATGTGTTTTAATTTTTTTTTATATCCAGGAAAATATAAACAAAATAGGAGGGAAATTGTGTCTGGTTTTCAATTTATAATTTTTTTTATTTAATAACACAAAGTGTCACTGAAAAACTTTATAATATAGTTTCTCCTCTCCGTTACGGTAATTTTTATTTTGTATGGTGTCGTCGGGGGTGGGGCTATAACCTTTGGGGACATCTGATCACTTATTTTTTTGTATTGGAGGCTGATTTCTCCTATAACTGGGGCTGGTACATTTAACCCCAAATGCAGGAGAAATACAGCCTCCTGCACTCTGTATACACAGCTTACTGAGCTGATCTGGGTCCTGTAGGACCCAGCAGCTTTTGCAAGACTCTGCTCCCGGCGGATCACGTGTCCGCCGGGTCAGAGGGCAGCTGAATTATGGCAGCGTCCATAGCTGTGTATACAGCACTCATTGAGCGCTGTATACACAGCGATCGAGATAGCAGGGAAGGGAATAAATCTTCCCTGCTATCTCTCTGGGAGCTCCGGCTGAAGTTACAGCCGGCTCCCATTGAAATCAGCTGCACGATCTCCGTGCAGCTGCTGTGTTCTGACTGGACGTACAGGTACGTCCTGTCAGAACAAGGCAACCACTTCCCGGACGTATATAGTCTATGGGTGGTCCGGAAGTGGTTAAAGAGGACCTTTCATCAGATTGGGCACAGGCAGTTCTATATACTGCTGGAAAGCTGACACTGTTCTCCGGGTAAAGCGCTATTGGTCCCGGTACCGTCGCGCTTTACAGTCAGAAGGGTGTTTCTGACAGTTAGCCTGGGATGCCCTTCTGCCCAGCAGCGCCTATCGCGTTGAACAGTGTGAGCGGGGAGGAACGCCCCCTCCCCTCCTGATAATACTCATCTATGGACGAGTACTGTGAGCAGAGGGAGGGGGCATTCCTCCCCGCTCAAACTGTACAGCGCGATAGGCGCTGCTGGGAAGAAGGGCGTCCCAGGCTAACTGTCAGAAACGCCCTTCTGACTGTAAAGAGCGACGGTACCGGGACCAATAGCGCTTTACCTGGGGCACAGATCAGGAAAGCCTATCGCGTTGAACAGTGTGAGTGGGGAGGAACGCCCCCTCCCCTCCTGATAATACTCATCTATGGACGAGTACTGTGAGCAGAGGGAGGGGGCATTCCTCCCCGCTCACACTGTACAGCGCGATAGGCGCTGCTGGGCAGAAGGGCGTCCCTGGCTAACTGTCAGAAACGCCCTTCTGACTGTAAAGCGCTACGGTACCGGGACCGATAGCGCTTTACCCGGAGAACAGATCGGGAAAGCCGACAGTGTGCTGAATTCAGCGCACTGTCGGCTTTCCAGCAGTATATAGAACTGCCTGTGCCCCGGACCATGAAAGGTCCTCTTTAACTGCTCCTCTTTTAAGGAGTTGTCCTTTTATGTAAGATGGATTTCCTAGCAATAAGCAGTCTGCTATGATCTTTCAGTAGCTAGTGCTCATTTCCCATGCATTGCCACCATAAGGAAATCAAGCATTACACATTTCTCAATAAAGTCATTAGAAACACTATACAGTATAACTGTTACGTAAGTGGCAATGAAGTTACGTGTATGAGTAATATTATTCTTGGTACATTTTCTGCATTTTAAATAGTTTCATGGCGTGCTTTCAAGAAATGACCTGTCTTGTGTTCTCACTTCTAGTGGTAACGAAACAAACAGATGTTGTCGATGAGTAGATTTTACAGTCAGTTTTAAAACTTCCCTGCCAGCTCTTTGGCAGCGTACAAGCTACATTTTGTCAGTCAGATTAAGGGCATTGGTTCGGTTTTAAAATATCCAAAAACCACATCATTTCCATTCATTCTGACTACCAAGCGTGCTTCTTCCACACAAACATCTTAGGTTCCTTACTTTTCTATCATTCTCTTCAACCTGTTGCCATAACAATGTTGTCCTGCTGTCAACCCTGATATGGTATTACCTGGTGCCCTCAAAAACTATATTGCAGAAATACAGCATTAGAATTGCCTGAAGACAATTCCCAATATTAGCTTCTAGAGAAAGGGGAGACATAGACAATGAGCTCTGTGTCCCTACCTATTTGCCACAACTGTCCTAGTGACAGGGACGACTGTATGACAAACCCTACTCTAGATAAGTGATACACAGAACAGAACAAGACAACACACACAGAAGAAGAGTCAGCAAGTCAACAGTCAAACCAGAGAGACAAAACAGTACCAAATCGCGATCCTAAAGAGTAGTCAAAAAGCAGAGGTCAGTTAATATAAAAGAACAGCAAGGAAAGCGCTTAGCAAGGTCAGAGACACAAAAGCCAGCAACCATGTGTGGACTGCTGGCCAGTTTACAGAAGTCTAAAACCCAACCAAGGTTTGGTTGGCAGATAAGCTAGCAATCACCAGTACACAAAAGTTAACCTTAACAGTGTCAACGCAGAATGCCAAGTGTCTGGGAAGCACTTTTATACACGGTCCATTGTGACCCCACCTGTAAACATCATACCTGAGACATACTGCGTGCTGATTTTTGCAGCAATCCGACAATTCTATCTGCATGCATAGAATTTTTTTTTATAGACATAACCAAAGTAACGCAACCTTGTAATACACATTCCTAATTGACTGGTCACATTTAATATCCTTCATATAAAAAAAATCCTGGTATACTAAAGCATGTTTAAAAGAATTAAGGGGGCGTTCACACCAGCGCCGCACCTCCCATGAGTCGACCTGAAGCGAGCGCTTCAGGCGGCGCTATGTCAGGACCCCAGGGAGGGCGGCATTTTTGATTACCTAAGCCAGTCCAGGACAAGCTGTCCTGGACTGGCTTAGCACCGAGCGGTGGTTTGGGGAGGCCACTGGAGCAGCGCTGCTCCAGCAGCCTCCCCTCACGCTCAAGCAGAGAGCAGGTCCTCTCCGTGCCTGCTCTCTGCCTGCAAACGGCGCTAAGCCCCGCCCCCTTCGCTCCGCCATGCCCCCTTCGCTCCACCACGCCCTTTCAATCCACCCCCTCCACCGGGGGGGGCGGGGGGGCGGCTTTCTGTAGTTCGCCTCGGGCGGCAAAAGGGGTAGGTTCACCCCTGGTTCACACTACTGTTGGTGTCCGACAGCTAGTGTCCAATGCTAATGTCATTGCCATTAGCAACGGACACTAGCCGTGTCTGTACATTTTGCATTGATTTAAATGGACATCGGGTGCGTTCTTTTACAGTCCGTGGGTGTCCTTAACTGTCCGTTCCCAAAGATGTCCAACTTTTCAAGTGGACAGCTAAACCTGACATGTAGGTTTTTGCTGTCCGCTTGAAAAGTCGGACATCTTTGGGAACGGACAGCTAAGGACAGACATGGACAGTAAAAGAACGCACCCGATCTCCATTTAAATCAATGCAAAATGTAACGGACACAGCTAGTACACTAGCTGTCAGACACCGACGGTAGTGTGAATGCTCCCTAAGAGATTTTTTTCTAAAATTTTTAAAATTCTTGGGTTTATTTACCCAGTACAGGTAGCAAAATATATTTTCCTTCAAAGAAAAAAGTAGCGGTGCAGTCAGAATGTACTGTATGTTTTTGCTGATGGCATGTATACTGATGAAGTATAGAAAAATGTTATATTAAAATTCCAGAATAAATAAAACAGTTAGTTATGATGGTAAGTAATGATTCATTTTCATGTGTTGTCTCATCTGGTGAATAAAATGTTTAAGAACATCCTGTAACATAAAGGAAGACCTCATTGACATTAGCTTGCATCACAGAAAGCACGTCTTAGTTACTGTCTATCTATATGAATACTCAAATTAAGGATAGAGTCCCCATTGCAGAAAAGCTGCTTTTTTTTGTTACCCCTCTTTTGAGGCATGTGAATGCAATTTATCAAAGGTATTGCAAAGCCATACAATTTATGGGCATTGGTGTAGTGAGGACCCCCCTCCATTGTGTGTATTGCAAATAATCCCCCTGTATTTCTTTGCTTTTTGATCATGGCAATTTGGCAATTTCTCTAGTTGGATATATGTAACTTGCTTGCCTGTTTGGGTGTCTGTGCCACCATTTGCTCGCTCGCTGTGGCACAGGAGGTGTGCTCAGTTAGATTCTTTGCTTAGTGTTTTTCGTTGCAGTGTGTGAACACTGCTCTATATCAGTAATTGAATTTACACCACACCCACATCAAGTCTGGGGCAGGTCCTGGGCTTTCTATATACAGGCCCACACAGACTTGTGTGGCTATTGAGACTCTGTCCTGTGACTTTGTCCCTGCTAAGCTCCTCTTCTGCTGCTATTGTATTGCTAACCTCTGACCTCTGGCTTACCCTTGTGACTATTCTTTTGGATTTTGATTCTGTACTGCATTGCTTGACTGTTACTGGACCCTTGGCCAGCTGACTTCCCTTTGTTGTTTTTTGTCGTCTTCGTTCTGTGTTGTTACTTATATAGGAAGGGCATGTTAACCAGTTGCCACCTATATTGACCCATAGGCCAACTACCACATAAGAACAAAAATCGGTATAAAAAGTATAAATTTATTGAAAAACATAAATAACAATAAATATGGATTCAGAGGCAATTTGTGCAACCAACAATGGATGCAATGAAATACATACTAGTAGGTTTCCATAAAGAAATGCACTTTATAATTAGTCAATGCAATATTGAATGACAAAAACAAGAGTACTCCATAGAGTGGGTATCATTCACTGTGTTCAAATAGGTATATGAAAGGATCATGGATCACTAGCAATTGCTGAAAGCTAACACATTAACCCACAATATTGCAGACATGAGAAAAGGCATTTGAAATACATTTACATTACCTGTATGTATAACATGCATCAGTACGCGCCCCGACGCGCGTTTCACCACATAAGTGGCTTCGTCAGGGGGAAAGGCTACCTATTGCTTAGGATAGGACCGGCAAGCAGGAGGGTACAGTGTATGGGGGGGGGGGTACGTCAGCTTAGGGCTCACTGTCTATTGTGCCCACCCCCAGGGCTCATCAGCAGCTACTGGGAAATTGCTACTCTAGCAATTCTCTTACAATATATTTGTGTTTTTGAGCTAATGTTGATTATTGACTACTTTTAAATAAACCAAAAAACTGTGATTTACTTTTGTTTTTAGAAAGAAAACACATCTAGGAAAATAAATCTCAGTTGTACAAGCATTTCTTTACTGTATACAGTATATTATTCAATCATACCATCTCAATAATATCTGTCTTTTGTACTGGGTTAACCGCTTGTTAAGGTCTTTGTTTCCTTGACAACAAAATGTTTCAGACATGAACCAGACCTGTATTTACCTGCCAGAATATTGTCTGATATACCCAGGATTTCCAGAATTCAATTATTTGTGAATGATGACAAAAAAAAAATTATCATAAAGTTGTTGTTTTTCATTGTGATCAAGGTGAAGGAAGTGTAAGTGGATTTGCAGTACATGGTCCTCATTGATCTTATACACTTGACGTGTTACAATTAGAATCGGCCGCAAACTGAAACCCAGTATAGGGGTCTCCAGATGTCTTATGATACTAAGGAACATCTACATTATACTGTATCGTGTGTATTGACTGCAGGTAGATAGGTGGGAATATTTATCTTCATGCCTTTTATATTTTACTTTGATATCCTTGTATACCTAGAAACCATCCATAAAAGTCATTTTGATCACTCAAGCAGAAACCTAGTTTTCAAACCTTTCTTAAAGAATCAGGATCACATTTCCATATTGACAAAAATGTTGATATTTTGGGAATGGAGCCACTAATCCATAAGGAGAAAACACAGTCTGGCATAGGCGACTCAATGCTGGGAAAGGGTTAAAATGTGTATATGGGTTCAACATTAGATCAGTAATAGGAAACAGAAGGTGCAGCAGTGTGGTGCTACAGGGGTCAGTATTGGGCCCTCACCTTTTTAATATGTTTTTAATAGGATTACAGAGCAGGGTTTCCTTTAACCCTTAAGTACTATCATGGTTTCTATCATAATGATATTTGTATGGTAGTTACCCAGTTACCGGCTACCCGGTTTCCATTAGAAAAGTGCGGATTGAAAGGCTCTGCTTGCAGGACTATTCTCTCCACATTTCTCAAGCGGAATGGAGAACAGAATCCCCAAATAGAGTCCGTGCAGGTGTAAACATAGCTTAAAGGGGCTCTATCAGCAAAATTATGCTGATAAAGCCCCACATATGCATGAATAGCCTTTAAAAAGGTTATTCAGGCACCGCTAAAGTTATATTAAACTCCCCCCTCCCCCCCGTTTTAAAATAAAACCCTAAAAAAGAATATGTTAATCTTATCTACCGTGCACAGTAGGCGGGCATTCAGGGTCCGACGTCATCTTCAGCCACACCTCCTCTTCCAGCAATGTCCTCTAGTCCCGTCTTCCTCCAGCGCTCGCGAACTGCATCTATGACATTGATAAGAGATTCTTTACTATAAGAGCAGGGAGGCTATGGAACTCATTGGCACAGAATGTGATTGTTTATTCATTGTGTTAGTTCTAAAAGGGCATGGAAGCCTTTCCTGAACAAAAAATGGAAGGTTTTAGACTTTAGTATAGACAAGTTGATAAATAGTTTTATTTGCAGATTTGGGGTCAGGAAAGATTTTCTTCCTGTGAACTATGAACACAGCACTCAGAACCTTGGGACAAAAATATAAAATGTGATGTAGTTGAAATGCAGAGGGAGAGAGGATTCGGCGAGGAAAACTGGTGTAGAGAGAGTGATGAATTTCCTCCATTGTGCTATGGTTGTCTACTTTACATAACTGGGTCCTCTGGATTGTACAGCACTAAATTAACATGTTGAAAGGGATTTCATATTAATAGACTATCTTTAGGATTGGTCATCAATATCTTATTGCAGAATTTCCGTTAACTGCTTGAAGAGACTGCAGTGCTCAGGCAAGCTCTACTTTCTCTTTCCCGGCCAGTTCCTTCAGATTTAGGGCAAGTTCACACGGTGGAAACCTTTTCCGCCGTGTAAACTCTCCGCATGACTAGCTGCGACGAGATGCCAATGCAGTGCAACAGCATCCCGCTACTGGTTAGGCCCAAATCAATGGGAGTGAGCCTTGCACCGTGGACGCCATGGGAAGATAGGGCATCTCGATTCTTTATCCAGCTAGCTGAAAAAAATCACAAGCAGGAAAAAGAAGCGAGCAACTCCCATTTAAATGAATGGGAGCCTTTTTTGCAGGCGGATTTTGAGGCGGATTACATGTCAAAATCCGCCTTCAAAAAACTCAGTGTAAACTAGCCCTTACTGGTCACATTCATTTGCTGTAGCTAAATGAATGGGATTGAGCTGTAATACCAAGGATAGCCACTATACAATGCATGGCACTGTGCTTAGTGTGCTGTGAAGAGGTAGCAGTGTTTGGATGATGGGGGAGCCAGGAGTCAACCCCCCACCGATATGATAAGGATAGGCCATCTATCTCATAGTCCTAATAATTTACTAAGTGCATTGTACAAACCCTGTAGAGATAAAAGCAGCTTTTTGTAAAAGATAAAAGCAATAGTGTTTAGCTGTTGGACACCAAATTTTGACACAATGTTCTATGTATCAGGAAGTGTCTTCTTCCCTTTGCCCTTGCTGTACACCGGCAATTTGTCCTTTCTGCTTTCTCTTACTATCCACGTGCTCTTGTATTTTTCAGCTTCTGTCTATTTGCCAATCGTCCCCCTCCATTGCCCTTAATATAAATAAAATATTACTGAAGCAGATTAGAATTATATCCTGAAAACATCAGTGCCAACTGCAGTGTAGAACAGTGATGAGCATGTTGTTCATATTGACAGTATTAATTATTGCTCCTGTAATTATGATCACCGAGCACAATTACTTTAATAAACCGCCACTTTCTTGTTTACCGTCATATTCTTAGACCGAGGTATATACAAAATATCTGTTTAATTTTTTATGTCTTTGATATTTGGTTTCAGCTCATCTCATCTCTTTGCTGAGGGCAGTATTAAAGCTCAAATGCCAAACTATGGAATATATTCTTCTGACACTAGCATCTGGCCTCTTGGCAGAATCCTACAGGAATCATATTGGTGTATTTGGAGTTGTATTCGAGTATAGTATATCATGGAAAAAGTTGCAGATGGGCTATTTCATCAAACCAAATGCAATATTCTTCCTATTTGTGATTTTGTAAAAACGAGCCTGTGTGAATATGTTCTTGGCCAAATTAGTAAGTCATTTATGCAGATATTTGTTATGATTTAGGTAATATGTCTAGAGCTCCGATCGTAAAATGATGGGACTTGACTTCAAGTAATGGTAAGCATAACTAGTAAATGATATTTAATGATTTGTTATCATGCCCATGAATTCTACTTTTAATTAATTAAAGCACTGAATTTAATTAAATTATTTCACAATTTATAGTTACAGTAACAGGCTGATAATCCGATAGGCCAATGTCTTCTTGGAGTAGCCTTATGGATTGGATTTTTTCAATGCCAATGTAAAAATTACTATACTTACAGTGATTTTAAACTTTATTGTCACCTTGTATACAACCATCCAGGGCATGTCTAGTTCAGTATATATATATATATATATATATATATATATATATATATATATATATATATACAGTCCTATGAAAAAGTTTAGGCACCCCTATTAATCTTAATCATTTTTAGTTCTAAATATTTTGGTGTTTGCAGCAGCCATTTCCGTTTGATATATCTAATAACTGATGGACACAGTAATATTTCAGGATTGAAATGAGGTTTATTGTACTAACAGAAAATGTGCAATATGCATTAAACCAAAATTTGACCGGTGCAAAAGTATAGGCACTCCAACAGAAAAGTGACATAAATATTTAGTAGATCCTCCTTTTGCACAGATAAAAGCCTCTAGTCGCTTCCTGTAGCTTTTAATCAGTTCCTGGATCCTGGATGAAGGGATTTTGGACCATTCCTCTTTACAAAACAATTCAAGTTCAGTTAAGTTTAATGGTCGCCGAGCATGGACAGCCCGCTCTCAAATGATCTGAAAACAAAGATTGTTCAACATAGTTGTTCAGGGGAAGGATACAAAAAGTTGTCTCAGAGATTTAACCTGTCAGTTTCCACTGTGAGGAACATAGTAAGGAAATGGAAGACCACAGGGACAGTTCTTGTTAAGCCCAGAAGTGGCAGGCCAAGAAAAATATCAGAAAGGCAGAGAAGAAGAATGGTGAGAACAGTCAAGGACAATCCACAGACCACCTCCAAAGAGCTGCAGCATCATCTTGCTGCAGATGGTGTCACTGTGCATCGGTCAACAATACAGCGCACTTTGCACAAGGAGAAGCTGTATGGGAGAGTGATGAGAAACAAGCCATTTCTGCAAGCACGCCACGAACAGAGTCACCTGAGGTATATAAAAGCACATTTGGACAAGGCAGCTTCATTTTGGAAGAAGGTCCTGTGGACTGATGAAACAAAGATTGAGTTGTTTGGTCATACAAAAAGGCGTTATGCATGGCGTCCAAACAAAACAGCATTCCAAGAAAAACACTTGCTACCCACTGTAAAATTTGGTGGAGGATCCATCATGCTTTGGGGCTGTGTGGCCAATGCCGGCACCGGGAATCTTGTTAAAGTTGAGGGTCGCATGGATTCCACTCAGTATCAGCAGATTCTTGAGAATAATGTTCAAGAATCAGTGATGAAGTTGAAGTTACGCCGGGGATGGATATTTCAGCAAGACAATGATCCAAAACACCGCTCCAAATCGACTCAGGCATTCATGCAGAGGAACAATTACAATGTTCTGGAATGGCCATCTTAGTCCCCAGACCTGAATATCATTGAACATCTGTGGGATGATTTGAAGCGGGCTGTCCATGCTCGGAGACCATCAAACTTAACTGAACTTGAATTGTTTTGTAAAGAGGATGGTCCAAAATACCTTCATCCAGGATCCAGGAACTGATTAAAAGCTACAGGAAGCGACTAGAGGCAAAAGGAGGATCTACTAAATATTAATGTCACTTTTCTGTTGAGGTGCCCATACTTTTGCACTGGTCAAATTTTGGTTTAATGCATATTGCACATTTTCTGTTAGTACAATAAACCTCATTTCAATCCTGAAATATTACTGTGTCCATCAGTTATTAGATATATCAAACTGAAATGGCTGCTGCAAACACCAAAATATTTACAACTAAAAATGATTAAGATTAATAGGGGTGCCCAAACTTTTTCATAGGACTGTATATATATATATATATATATATATATATACACACACCACAGAGTAGCAGCCCCCTTCCTATCCCCTAGTAAATATCTGTAGCCAGTTTCAGTGGGCTTAGCAAAGGCATTAGCCATATGTTTCTAGAAATCGAAATGGTCTCTCCTGTACTTAGCTGTTATTACTTATCCTCTCAATAGGCTATTTATGGGAGGGAGACATTTTATTCCCAGCTGCTGCTTTTCATCAAAATAGGGACTGTCAATGTATTAGCGTTGCCTGTCTATGTCTTCGTGACACAGGATAGTAGAGATAGACACCTTTGCAGTAGCATGATCAGTTCACTTAGCAAATTTTTTTCGACAATTTTTTTTTATAAAATCCATCGGTCACCTTTAGAAAAAATTGGTTTGTCATTAGTATAGATCAGTTTATTATTGCTGTTGATTGTTGAAGGTGCTAGTCATGTGCTCAAAATCAGTATACCATCCTGGTGCCTAGTAGTTACCTCTGCCCCACACACCTTGAGTATACAGTACACAATGCCTAAGAAATACCACTCTCTGCTCTAGATGATTGCCCCTAACTCCCCTTCCCCAATTCCTTGAGTGACATCTTCCACTTTTTTTTCTCAAAGTGCATTCAGGGAGAGTTGTGATTGAGGGAAGTCAGTGGCCACCATACACATGCATCCACTAGGGTCAATTTTTATGGGAAGAGAAATTTAACGCATGATATATTTTTGGTTTGTGGGAGGAAATCAGATTATCCAGACAGTAAAAAATAAAAATAACCTTAGCTCGTCTGTTAAAGGGGTTTGACTACAACATAAATTTATGGCATATCCTCAAGATCCTATTAATATTATAAATGTGAAAGTTTGTGAGTTTGTGGGTTTGTGAGTTTGTGTGTTTGGATGTTTGTGTGTTTGGATGTTTGGATGTTTGTTCCTCAATCACGCAAAACCCGCTCCACCGATTTGGCTGAAATTTTCCACAAACATAGTCACTACACTCTATTGCGCAATAGGCTACTTTTCGTCACAATAGCGCACATACGTTTGTGCCAGGACCCCACAAAACCCAAACTCACACCACCATCTCTGCAATCTCACACACTTTGGACCATAGCAAGCCCCAAAATTCATATTCCCCTCTGCAGCCTCGCCCCTAACCCCACACAATCACATATACATATACTTTACCACTTTGCCCCTCACCTTAACGATACTCCAGGAGGCTCTCTTTAACGCTCCGGAGTAGCCATGTTTGCCGACCCCCACCGCCCTGACAATCCGCGACACCGCCACCCATGTCAATACCCCTAGGCGGTCTAATAAATGCAAAAACAAAAACAAAAAAAAAGGAAAAAAAATAAATATAAAATAGAAAGTATTACAAATTCAAATCCCCCCTTTCCCTAGAACACATATAAAAGTAGTTAAATACTGTGAAACACATACATGTTAGGTATCCCTGTGTCCGAAATCGCCCGCTCTACAAAGCTATACAAATATTTTGCCTGGACGCTTAACGCCGTAGCCGCAAACATACTGAAAAGTCCAAAACCGCTGTTTTTTCACTATTTTCATTATCATACAAATATCAATCAAAAGTGATCCAACCAATAGCATTTCCCGAAAATGCAACAACTAAAAACTACACCCGGCCCCGCAAAAAAAGACATCTGCCGACACAGACAAATAAAAAAGTGACTGCTGTCAGAATATCGAAACTTTTACAAACAAAAAAATGTCAACACACTACAGCAGAAGATAACAAAGTATACAATGTTGTATATCGAGGTATATTCACTTCAAATCCCTCTGTCCCAAAGACACTATGTACAGTTTCTCACAACACCGTATATATAGCAGCTCAAATACAAATTACATTCAACACAAAAGTCTCATGTATTGTCTGAATTACAGCAAAAACAAGATACAAAGTTACATTTCATATCCCATCCCTTATACACAGTACGAAAACCTTACCCGCGCCTGTATGTACACACTTCTACAATCACCGCAGACGAAGTCGCGGGTACCAGCTAGTATGTCATAAATATGTTATAGATCCAGGTTTCATCTATGGGACCCCCACATATCTCTAAAATGACCCTCCTCATACTCTATCACCCATCCCTAACTCATTGTAAAGTGAACTGGGATTATGGAAACAATGTAGCTCACTTGTCTATGTTGTTTCCCTAACTCCTATGAATATGTCATTAATGTCTTTCGTGGGAAACCCCATTACTATGAATCCCTTGTGGCTTCAGAGATTATGCTACACTTGTCCCCGGTGGTCTTGGTTTACTTTCTTACAGCAATGACGGACCATATATAGATTGCATAGGAAGGAATGGGGACAGCGCTCAAAAATTCTTTGATGAGCTTGCTAGTTATTTTATTGAATTGTAGTAATAATAAGATCCATATAAAGCAGTGATTCCCAAAGTGGTCCAGGTGGACCCCCAGGGGTCTCAGTCGTGACGCAAATTTCCATCGTTAGATCTAATCTTCACATTTTTTGATGAGTTTTGGGAATATGGTAGAAATGTAGCAGCCGGGGGTCCACCAAAACCAGTAACATTTTGGAAGTGGTCTATGAGAAAGAAAAGTTTGTGAACCTCTGATATAAAGTGTATAAATGAAAAATATTTTACACCCAGTATGCACATCACACAGATTCTGAAATAGAACATCCGATTCAGACATAGAACATCCAATGCAGAAGTTGGAGCTGGTATAGAAATAATATAGCACAACATTTTGGGTAAGACTGCCCTTCCTAAGGCTGTATGGCAGAAGAGACAATTTTGAGTACAATACAGTATCAAAGCAATTTCTGGTATATAGATAGGCATATAGGTATATAACAAAGTGCATGAATGTTAACATATGAAGGCTGGAAAAAAGGGATTGGATGTTCTTTATCTCTATCTATTACCACGTTATCTGCAAATTAGATGTATATTTTTAAGCTGTTTTCTATATAGGGTTCTCAGTATTACTGCAAATGAATAAAATAACTAGCAAGCTCAAAAAAGAATTGTTGAGCTCTGTCCCATTCCTTCCTATGTGATATTGTGTCTGTGGGGAGTCTGGCCAGTTGCCTTGGCAAAGTGTACCCACCATTACAAAAGAGGAGCGCGCTGCCTGTCTACTGAATAAATGTACCAAATATAGATATGATCACTGCAGTCTGTCATTGGCCTCAGCAGTATATTTGCATTCATTGTATGGGCACATGGTTACATAGACCAGTAAATGGCTGCAGTGGTCAGATGGATTTACAATGCAACAAAGTAAATAAAGAGCAGTAGGGACCACAGAAATGTTGATGCTGGAGCGACAAAGAATTCAATGTGTTATTTTTTTACTTTATCACGCTTCTTATTGTTATACTACAACCCTTTTAAAGGGGTTCTGAGTACATTCCCTGCACTGGCTAAGCTTTATTACTAATGTGCACCCCAGTCCCTCGGGGTCCTGTTCTTTACTTTTGCAGGGGTCTGCAGGTGAGACTGTAACCTGCACTGACTCTGAGTTACATGACCAACTCCATTCTACTTAATGGAAGTGCGGCCCAAGTAAATCAGACTCATAGGAACAAAAGGATTGTTCACATGGTGGAATTCTGAGCTGTTTTTGAGACTATTTCACCTAAAAAATTAATGCTAAATTCCAACCTGAATCACAAAGAAATAATCACCTTACGCTAGGTTCACACTAGCGCCCGGAGTCCGTTCTCAGCTTTCCGTTTTCTGCATGCAGAAGATGGAAAGCTGTCAGACCGGGTCCGGCTGTGAGCGCCGGTGAGCAGTTTATGCTCTCCACCGCGAAACCGTTTTTTTTAAAAAACCGGACACAGAGTACTGCATGTCCGACTCTGTGTCCGATTAAAAAAAACGGTTTCACCGGCGCTCACGGCCAGACATCTTTCAAACCCATTCAAATGAATGGGTATGAAAGAGTCCTGCAGGTTTCCGTCTCTGGTTCAGTTTTGTGCAGGAAACGGAAACCTGCATGAACTGAGATTGGGCGCAGATGTGAACGAGCCCTTACTCAGTATTGCTGCAGATTCCATGGCTGAGTGAGTCACAGATCCCGCAGTGCAAGCTGCATCAGTATCAATTATTTTCAGGTCCTGGACATCCCCTTTAAGCTTCCACCACTATGAGTGGACATAAGCTGAAAATAAGATGGACTTCATCAACTGTACTGTACACACTCGCAAAGAAAGATATACTGTGTGCTCGCTCAGAATACTGTATTTGAGAATATGAATTTGTCAATGGAGTCATCGCATCCCTCTAAGCTCTATGACAGTATCTGGAATTTAAGATGAATTTAACATCATTTTGCTGGTGAAAGCAGCGTGTTATACAGATGTTGGCAGCATAACTGTACATTTTCCTAGCTAGAAGCAGGTGTCTCATCATTGCAATCCTGGATAAGAGACGATTCAGAATATTTGACAGAGTAACACAATCTCTGTAGGAGACATTGCAGGTTCTTGGTGCCTGAAAACGATATGTACTGAATAGGCTAACCGAAATGAGTCAGTATGGTGAATGCTTCTGTATATAGTATCTAGAAGATGAAAGTGAATGCTATAGTGAATGATGATTTGTAAGGTCAACTATCACACTAGTAAGGTACAGTAATGTCGCTATAGATAGAAACATGTCTAGTGTTCAGCATGGTAAATCAGTGGTTAGCACTAGGGTCCTAGGCTCAAATCTGGCTAAGGACATCTATAGGGAGTTTGTATGTTCTTCCCGTATTTGCGTTTCCTCCAACACAGTGGCGTAAATACTGGGGTAGTGGCTGCCATAGGACCCAGGACATCATTAGGAGGCCCAGTGAGCCCCTGATGTTTTTTTTTTAATTTTTTATAGACCGTTACCTACTGGAGTAACCCCTGCAGGTAACGGACCCTCTCCTATTTACTTACCAAACCCTTCAGCGGAAGCGGAGGCAGCTGTGAGCAGGAGTGAGGATCAGCAAGTAAGCCCATGGGCCCATGAATGCCTCAAACACTGCTACCATTATACTTGGGGGTCTTTTCAGACCCTAGAGTATGATGATCGGACGGCCAGAGGGGGGGGGTGATGGAACATAAAAAACACAAAAAACACAGTTAGTTACCTATTCTTCACTCCAGCAGTCTGCAGGCTTCTTTGGTGACATCCCAGAAGTCACATGGGCCAGCCCGATGTCATTATGCATCGCAACGCAGACCTGGTTCATGTGATGTCTGGTTTAACATTGACTAGGGTTGAAAGTAGCCAGAGCCTGGGAGAGGTAAATAACATTGTTTTTTTATGTTTGTATCCTCCCCTGGGTCTTTGATCATTATACTCGGGGTCTGAAAATGTTTGCCTTGGGGCCCAGCCATTCCTAGTTACGCCACTGTTCCCAGACTTCAAAGGCATACTGAGAGGGAACTTAGATTGTTAGCCCCATATTGGATAAATATCTTTAAAAGCTCTACGGGGTATGTTGGTGCTATATACTGTAAGTAAGCGAAACAAATAATACATTTAGTGTACTGAAGCCAAATCTGCTATTATAACACAATAGATATTTATCAATCCGCTCATCCCTCCTGCTGTATAATGTACTGCCTACAGATTACTCTGCATTTTTATGGTGATGGGTTATCTTTAATCTAAGACCCCAAATTTCGAAAACGCAGCAAATTGCAGCTTTTTTATGGCTTTTTTTTAAGCCACAGCCAGAAGTGGATTGAACATAAGTGAGAAATTTTAAGAGCTTCCTATAGATTTCCCATTCCTGTTGTAGCTGCTCTTGGCTTTGGCTAAAAAAGAAACGCAACAAAAAAAGCTTTGATTCCGCAACATGGAGCCTCAGCCTCAAGGCAATTATGTGCCAAAAAGAAAAATTGCTCTACTTGTCCTGAATTCACAGTTCGAGATCAATGTGGCTGCACGGAAACCCCCTACCGTAAAGGAGTATGAAAAAATCCAAGAAAAAAATTCCAGCATGCCACCAATTATCTAAAACATAACTTTTACTTAAATGTATAAAAAAGATGGATATTACATCACCTTAAATAAGGTAGGAACATGATGCGTTTCGGGACAAAAGTTGATGTAAGTCCCTTACTCATAGCATGTGTCAACTTTTGTCCCGAAACGCGTCAGCTTTTCATCATGTTCCTACCTTCTTTAAGGTGATGTAATATCCATGTTTTTTATACATTGAAGTAAAAGTTATGATTTAGATAATTGGTGGCATGCTGGAATTTTTTTCTTGGACTAAGGCGATTGTCCTTGGAATACTTGTTCCCAATAATTACCTTGACTAGTTGTGCTATAGATCACACAACCAGCGAACAAATATTGCCAGACTACATCTTTTATGCAGTAGTATAAAAGATGCTGAGTATCTGCAGCACATTACCCTGTGTGAACAGGGATTTGCTGCCATTAATAAGTGCAGCTGAATAGGAAAAGGAGCAATCACAGTAATGATCTATTCATTTACGTTCCATCCGCCTGCGTAAATGTGCTGACCCGATGTTCTTCTTGTAATCTGCACTTGTATGTCTGCATCTGTGGTGTCAAAGGGCACTTATATGTCCATGTATGTCACGACTTATTGCATCGTAAAAAAAAATGCAGTGGGGGATGGTAATAGCATTGGAGAGGCATGAGATTTAAATGGTGACTTTATTACTTCTATCTATAACCCCCTTTTTAATCTCTGTTTTGTGAAGTGACTAATGTCACAATTTAGAAAGCCCTAACCAGTTCTGAGTGTCAGGGTATGAAACATTCTATGATGCATATTTCTTGTACTATGATTCACTTACAAACAGCTGGGAAATTAATAAAATTCACCTGCAGCGATTATGAATTCATACAGACAAGTAGCTAAAATGTCAGGCAGGCTTTCAATGCATTGCTCTTTCCAGCAACTATGCCACTTGTTTCTGTCTAGATTAAGTTTTCGTGTCACCTGGATAATTCCATAGGCATATAGCAGTGTCATAGCTGCCCATACGCAGAGTCCATCAAGACCAGGATTTCCAGAATTTTTATAGCAGCGCTCATCAAATCTGCTCATAAATGATTAATTTGCTAAAAATGCCAACATCCTTTTTGCAAGAATTTTCTTTAACAACCAATAATTTACAGCTCATGCAACACCTACACAGACTGAAACAGCCAATCTGGAATATAAACCCATATTTATGGCAATTGGATCATTTGTAAGAATTGTTAAAATTTAAAGCTGGCAGCTTTTAATGAAGAAATGAAAAAGTACTTGATTATGTGAATGTATTAGTTATATGTAGGAAGAGGAAGACAAGGATAGGTTTCTCTACTTCAAATATCAAAGCAAACTAAACATTATGTAAATAATTGTTTTCAGTCTTTTCTCTATTTTTTAAAGGGTACCTGAGTTTTCATAAAAAGTTGAAATATTTGCAGGGTGTTCCTGGGCAATTTTTTTTTATCCAGGTGTATAAGCTGTCGTCCATGGTGTCAATTTTTCTGCTTCTAAGGGGACATTCACACGGAGTAAAGTTGCGCTTATTCTGCCACAATAGCTCGCGGCATAATCAGCGCTGATAAAAAGACTCTCATTGACTTCAATGGGTTCCTTTTTCCACATGGAACACATTGAAATCAATGGGAGGCTTTTTAACTCCGTGTGAATGTCCCCTAATAGTTCCATTATGGCTGCAGCACATTTTACATTTTTCTCTCAGGATGTAGATGGGTACAATAAGGATCAGTCTGCCCTCCTTCCCTATCCATTACTATTACCACTGATTTATGCACATTTCATTGTACTACACTATGTGCAGAATTATTAGGTGAGTTGCATTTGAGAGGATTCTTTTTATTATTGTTCAACAACTGTGTTCTCAATCAACCCAAAAGACTCATAAATATCAAAGTTTAATATTTTTGGAAGTTGGAGTGTTTTTTTTTTTTTTTTTTTTTTTTTTTTTAGATTTGGCTATCTTAGGAAGATATCTGTTTGTGCAGGTATCTATTACTGTGCAGAATTATTAGGCAACTTAATAAAAGCCAAATCTTTCCCCATCTCACTTGTTTATTTTCACCAGGTAAACCTATATAACACAAAATTTAGAAATAAACATTTCTGACATTCAAAAAAAAAAAAAAAAAATCAATGATCAATATAGCCACCTTTCTTTATGATGACACTCAAAAGCCTTCCATCCATATGAGAGGGTACACAAAAGTTTCCAGAAAAGTTGTTTTTGAAGCATTTGTTTATTTTTTTGTACAAAATTCCTTCTATCTCCTTCAAAGTACTCTCCTTTAGCAGAAATACACTTGTCAAATGTTGTCTGCTATTGTTCAAAGCATTTTTTTAAACTCATCTACTTTGATGTGTACAAGCGCCTCCGTCGTTTTCCTCTTCACCTCCTACACGTCGGCAAAACGCTTCCCCTTGAGGTTCCTCTTCATTCATGGGAATAAAAAAAAGTCACTGGGAGCCATATCAGGTGAATAGGGTGGGTGGGGCAAGAGAGCCATGCTGTTTCTTGCCATGAAAGTGGTCACTGAGATGGCGGTGTGGGCTGGGGCATTGTTGTGGTGGATAACCCAATCACCAGACTGCCACATTTTGGGCCTTTTTTGGGCCATTTTGGGACACTATTGCACAATCTCTTGAGAACCCCCAAGTAGAAAATCTGGTTGACGGTATGACCTGTTGGAACGAATTCCGAGTGCACAATCCTTTTTGCATCGAAAAAACAAATGACCATTGTCTTCACATTGGACGTCACTTGACAAGCCTTTTTGGCGTGGGTCAAGGATGACGTCTTCCAGTGGCATGATTGTTGTTTGGTTTCTGGATCACAAGCATAAGCACAAGACTCATCTCCTGTAATAATTTTAGAAAAAAATTCTGGCTTGGTTTCGGCATGTTCTTTCATGGCACGGAATTTTTTGATGCGATGCTCTTTCTGTTGATCAGTCAAGAGCCGCAGCACAAACTTTGCAGGGACCCGTGACATGCCCAAATCCTCCGATAAAATGCGCTGAATCGAGCTCCAACTCACTCCAGACAACTCTTCGAGTTCCTCAATGGTTCGTCGTTGATCCTCACAAACAAGCTTGTTGATTTTTTGGACACTTTCGTCCATTCGGGAAGTTGACCGACGTCCAGAACACGGTTGATCATCAATTTACATTACACCATTTTTAAAGCGGGTGAACCACGAGTAAACTTGAGCTTGACATATAGCGTCATCCTTGTAAGCGGTCTTCAACATTTGAACGGTTTCCGATGCTTTTTTCCCAAGCAGAAAGCAAAATTTCAAAGCCGCGCGCTGCTCATAAAACTTCTCCATGAAGAAAAATGACGGCTGGACAAAACAGCTCTTGCAAGAAAATTCACTGCGGGTAGACGAAACCTTCCGCATCAACGCCGCTTGGCACACTGCCCCCTGTACTCTCCATAAAAGCTCTCCATAAACACCTCCATCTTCTTCAGACCGCCTCTTCTCTCGCGCTCCCGTCGTGTCCTCATCCAAAAGCGGCGCCTCTGCATGTCCATTGGCCATTTTCCTGTGGCTGAATGGAATAGGCCACAGGAAATGGATGACAAACATACACAGTCGGTGCAGTGGGCCATTTTCCTGTGGCTGCTACATGAGTGAACACAGTCTTGCCGGAAGAAGAAGCAGGAGGATGCGCGTGGCTGTAAAAGAAGAAGGGCGTCACTGGAGAGTCTTCAGGCAGTACAGGGGACACTCCTTGTGCTGTTTGAGTGTAGGGGGACCGCCCTGTGCTGTCTGGTGACTCACTGCCTATGGAGAAAACACGGGAATATGGAACGGCGGCACAGAGAAAAAAATCTAAAGGTAGAGGAAGAATAAGGCTATTCTGACATGGTAGTACTGAAAAAAGGGATTCTAATGATAGAATCCCTTTAAGGAGAATGTCTTTTGGATATTCTTTTCCCAGATTTCTTAGTAGACCATGTATGGTCTTTCAAACTCTGGATTTAAAAAAGGTGGTCTGCAAAGGCGATCTTAAGGACACACAGTAACCCTCATTACCCAAATTTATTTCCTCTCAGTCATCCAATATCCTGTTTCACACTGATGGAGAACAATAGCTCCAAAACAACTGTCTGTGGATGGGTCAATATTCCTTTTGAAGGAGAAACTTTGGATTTAATCTCAGATCATATCACTAAGTTTTAAGAAAGGGGAAACACGGTAGCTCAGTGGTTAGCATTGCAGAGCTGGAGTCCTGGGTTTGAATCCCGCCAGGAACAACATCTGCAAGGACTTTGTATGTTCTCCCCGTGTTTGCATGGATTTCCTCCCATTCTACAAAAACATACTGATAGGAGAAAAAAAAGTACATTGTGATCCCTATATGGGGCTCACAATCTACAAAGAAAAAAACAAAACTAAGTTTCAAGAAAACGAGGGATTGATCTAGAGGTAACTATCTTCAATGGGAGACAGATCACATCAGGACGATGCCTAGATCCTAGTTGTACAATACTTCTTATCCCTTTAGTGCCACATACATTCCAGGACGTTAGCAGTTCCTACAAAAAAGTAGATGTCTTACCCCGACAGCTGGGATAACAAGATTTAATTAACTCTTTGTTTTCCAATGACTACTTGCAATAAGGATTTTATGACATTTACTGTACCTGGTAGATAAACGTTAACAGGTAAAAGCGGATTTGATTGCTACAAGAGTTACTACACTGTCATTTGCAGATTTGATCTATTTCTCTCTCTACTGCATTTGTGCTCCATAATTTGTATTACTGAGACAATCATATGAATAAATTGGAATATAATACTGCTCAGCAAAAGTTTGGCATGTGTAATATAGGGTTCAGGGATGTTAATCACTGCTGCGCTCATCAGACAGCTTTATTAAGATCAATGTTTTTTGTCACAAAATTAGATCGGACCTAAAGCAAACTTCCCAGCAGTTATTAGCTCAAGTTCACATTTGCTGGAAAAATCAGATACCTTCACGTGTTTGGCAATAGCTTGGAGTTACACAATATCTATATCATTTTTCACAGCTTTGTCATTAGCTGGTAATGATTTGATTATTTTGCAGATGAATCACAGTATAAATCTCTTTCACAAACACTACTTCCAAATATTAATCAAAACCATTAAGGCAAAGCAGTCAGTGCAAATTAAAAAATTTGCATGTCTAAATTAAAAATTACAGTAATACATCATAAATAAATCTCTTAAATTCTCTGTAGTCTCCCATTCTGTGTTTATAATAAGCTTACGAAATATTTTCTTTTTTAATAATGAAATATGTATATATCTTCTCTGGCTTTATACACGAATAGAAAATGAATAGGGTTAATAAAAAGTATGGACGTGTTTGTGCAAAGGCATAAAAGAAGGTAAGTGAACTGGATCTCTGGCTTCATGCTATATTTGGGCTCTTCGTTCCGCTGACTGTATGACCCGGTGACTCTGACATACACAATGCTATGGCTTTACAGTGCCATTTACTTATTGTACATACAGTTGTATTGAAGAGTGGTCCACTTACTGTATACGTATTGAGGCCAAAGTACTTTCTTACGTAATGGATGTTTTACTAAAAGAAATAAAGGAAGATGCTATTGTCTTATCTATCTATTCTTTGAGGATTCAAGGGACAATTGGAAAGTCTATCAATCTGAACACCCATATGACATTATGTAAGGGGTTGGCTACTTTCCAACCAATATTGGGAGACAAATGTTATTGTTTGTATAATAAAAAGATATACAATTTGCCAATATACTTTCTGTATCAATTCCTCACGGTTTTCTAGATTTTGGCTTGCTGTCATTCATTCTGTTACTGGTAGTGGCTAAAACTCTGACCATGGTCATGTGATTTACGGTCCATGGTCATGTGATTTGGTGCCGCTCGTTACAGTCATAGCACAATAATCAGACATCTGCCTGGTAATCAGCTGTGCACCTGTGTACTCATCACATGACCATGGACCATAAATCACATGACCATGGTCAAAGATTTATCCTCTAGAAGTAACAGAATGAATGACAGCAAGCCGAAATCTATAAAACCGTGAGGAATTGATACAGAAAGTATATTGGAAAATTGTATATCTTTTTATTGTACAAAAAAAAATAACATTTGTCTCTCAATATTGGTCGGAAGGTGGCCAACCCCTTTAACTGGTTTTATATAATGGTCTGAACATAGCCTAAATTATATGATAACCATGTAACCAAGAGCAACTGCTTTTATTAATTCATAATGCATGATGTGGTCAATGATAACAATATGTCAGATAAGCTGTATTAGTGATATCTACCCCTTCTAAAATTCACTCAATTCCTTAAAATTTTTTTTTTTTTTTACTGCATGATATTTTCTGGCTTTTTGTATTCCTATGACAAATCCAAGTTTTGACAAAGTTATTAAAAGCCTATGCTTTTCAGTAGAAATGTATTTTTAGACTGGCCATATCAGTCTTGATCTGACCTTATACATTACTTTAAGGTGTTCCATCCTGGCGATTATTATAATCGGTAAACTATGTACTCTGATTTTCTAATAGCTCTAATGATACATTTTCCTACTGTTCTCAAGGGAGATATTAGAGGTGTTTGATAGCAGGTATCTCCCTCTAATGCTTCAATTATTTTTCAGTTTGATATATTGTCCAGCTCTGTGTTGCACCTTTGTTTTGATGCTACTAGGGCTTACTGTGGGTGGGATAACTAATGTGATGGACTGTAGTTTCCATGATTCCTTTCCTCTCTCACCTAGTACTTGCATTATAATTTATAAGCTAATGCTGTAATTACTCCCTGATCTGTCTGTTGTAACAAGTCAATTGCTCATTGACTTGTCATTGTTTGTTGGCCAGCATGTGAAACACAATCTCCTGAGGCAGAGAGGGAGTAGGGAGAGTAAGGGAATAGCTGAGCTAAAAGTGATCTGTGATGTCCCTTTTATAATGGAAAAAAATGTATTTATTTATAGACAGTATAACGTATATATTCTATCCATGTGTATATGATTTTGGAATATATATAGCAGTACTATAGGTATCGAATCTGTATGCCACTGGCAGAAGTGTATTACATATCTTCCTTATAGACCAAGATTTAAAAAAAGCAAAGTCAAAAATAAGTCAGTTGTGTTCTTGAAGTTTGTATCATTGGTGTCTTTGAAGTAAAATATTGTATCCATTATGAAGGATAGTGACATTGTATCTAATGATTTTGAATGTGGTCTTGTTGCAATAAATGACATATTGTGACAAAAACAAAAATATAAACCTGATAAATTTTTGGTTGCAGGTGGCAAGTTTTTTGACATACATCTTGACATACATCTATCATCTGTGAGTCAGTGCTGATCATCTGGCCCAATACTAATTTTCCATACTGATGACCTATTCACAGGATAGGTCATCAATATGTGATCTGTCGACGTCCAACACCCACATGCTAGGACAAAGGGTGGTTGAACCTTGAGACATGTAAGCAGCTTTGTGGGCCATTTTAAGGATAACCTGTTTTTTGTATTGCATGGATTAAAAGTTAATTTTTATATATGACAATTCATTTATTTCTTGACACTGAAGTTTTTACCATATTTTTGTTCATGACCCAGCACTGATGCTGCAGGCTACTAGTGGACGGGGAAGTGTATGTAGCATGGCTCCTATTCAAGTAGTAGGAGTGGCTTAGCAGCCCTGTCCAATCTGTAGTGGTGGTCCCAGGGAATTGGAGTGTTGCTCCTTTTGCACACTCCCCATCCACTAGCAGATTATAGCTCTAAACTTATGGCTAGAATAGCTGATTTGCTTGGGGTCCAGTTGTCGGACCCAACAAATTCACATAATTCATGTAGGGAAAAATCTGAACATTACAACTGATATTTTTGGTATCTTTCAAACTACAGAAAAATAATAAAGATATCAGATTTAGTGTAGGACGTATCAAACTGAAAGTAATAGAAGTTGATAGATCCTCTTAAAAGAAGATCTGCTATCAGATTATTCTGCCCTATGTAAAATCATTCTGCTTTTATCCAAAATGGCACAAATATATTTTCATTTACCTAGGAGTGACCAAATAATACCCCTGAATCATAGGTCATAAATCCAATTTTATACCCTGAAAGTTAAGAACCAACCCACCAAGCTTAAATAACGCTATGTAACAGAGTTTCTGTCCTTGTTCATCAAATGTTATTTCCTAACAGTACATAGGTTGGCATTACAGAAAATACAAATTATCATTAATCAACTTTGTTTTTATTCATTATAC
Source organism: Leptodactylus fuscus (assembly GCF_031893055.1). Classification (NCBI taxonomy): domain Eukaryota; kingdom Metazoa; phylum Chordata; class Amphibia; order Anura; family Leptodactylidae; genus Leptodactylus; species Leptodactylus fuscus. The sequence goes on along the minus strand of NC_134268.1, from coordinate 173,275,241 downwards.
AGGACTGTAAGAGTCGAGATATTCAACTTAAAAGTGTGTTTGTTTTCTAGATTTACAATTATACTGTAAGTCAGTTTCTCAAACGAGTCTCCAAATGGAACCTTCCATCATGTTTTCGTTGTATTGTCTTTGATAGCGACGTTCAAAATCCAGTATATCCAGTGGTACTAGCACACAAGAGTTTGGACCAGCTCTACATAATTTTTCTGCCTTGTGCTTACCAAGGAATCCTTGCACCACTTCAAGAAAACTGACATTGTGACAGTAGCACAGACTGTCATGATTGCTGAAGAAACTAGCAAATTTTCAATGCCGCTTCCGCTGGTCTGCAACTTAAACTCTTTCATCCAGAAGGTTCCACTGCTTCAGTCTATATGTCAATAGTTCATTGGACTTTGGGAGTCCCATATCTTGTATCAAGTCATTGAGATCCTTTTTATTGGGGTAGTATCTTTCCATTTCTCCCCTACTAACACTATAGACTGGATCAGTTACATCTTCTTATTCAAAATCTGATGTGCCACTTTCTTCTGATGATGGCTGATTTCTTTCAGGAGGTGCAGGTGATACTGGAGCAATTGATGATGGGATATGAGGATATGCCACTGTAGGAACATTCTTGCCACTTCGACGTTTGGAAGGATCGACCATGCAAATGTAGCAGTTGGTTGAGTGGTTGGTAGGCTCTCGCCAAATTCTTGGAATAGCAAACTTCATGGCTCCTTCTCCCCCTCGGAACCATCCCTCAAGTGTTCTTTTGCAGTTTTCACAGCTGTAGTGAGGTGCCCAAGGTTGATCCAGGTCCCCAACCTGTACTCTGAAGTATACCTTATAGGCTTCACACATCCTGACCAATATTCTCATTGAATATTTTTTGGCTCGCGTCTTGATGAATTAGCAACATACAGTATGTAGCAAAATGAATCAGCAGAATGCTTACAGCCTCTTGATGCCATCTCTGCATCTACACACTATATTTCTAAGTCCTATTCAGTTGCTGCACTTGCTCTCACACAATATCACTATCCACTATCACACTATTACTGCAATTACAATAAGTACTACTGTCCAGCAGACTTGCTTATATAGTAAACAGGCAGAAATCTAGAATATTCTTCCGACCTCTAGACATGGCTAGAATGATGTAGACATTAGAAGTTTTCAGAACAGTCTAGAATATTTCACCAACATCTAGACATATGATGTGCTTGTTAATTAAAATATATCATTTTAAAATATTGATGTCCTGGCACCAAAAGCAAAGTATATGAGTTGAAATTAGCATTTAATATTCTTTTCAGATCTAAATAATGAGAAAATAACATTATTAAAACAAAGACAAAACAATAATAAAAATTTGTTACATAGAGTAATAGAAATATATCAGAAGACAGTGGCCAGATTACCAGCAGTCCGAAAATATGCCAGATTTATCACTGTGGCTGACACTGGATGATAAATCTGGTGTATCTTTAGACTATCTAGCCTTTAAAGAGGACATCTCATGTCCTTGGACCTATGTGGTGTAATACATTGCTATTAAGCCGACACTGCACTGAATTCAGCGCACTTTTGGGTTTCCCATTCTGTGCCTCCACTGAAGAGCTATCGTGCCATTACCATAGCTCCGCAGTGTCAGAAGGGCGTTTCAGTACTGCGATGACGCTGAGCGGTGAGGAAGGCCCTGCCCCCTCCTGACAGTACTCGCCCGTAGACTAGTACTGAGTGGGGGGTTCGTCACTACTCAGCATCATCGCTGGGTAGTAAGGAATGACCCTCACCATACAGATTGTCAGAAACTCCCCTTCTGAATCTGAAGGGCTACGGTAACAGCACCGATAGCTCTTCAGCAGGGGCACATAACAGAAAAGCCAAATTCAGCTTTCCAGTGGTGTATTAAACCGAATGTGCCCTAGGAAATGAAAGGTCCTCTTTAAGTTTAAGCAACCTTTCAGTGGGTTTACTTTGAGTCAGAAATTTCAAACACAATTTTGCACATTCTTGAAGCATCTAGTGCATTTTGGCACATTGAGGACATGCCCCCTTTAATGAGTAGCCATGTCCACATGTCTAGCACGTTGGAAAACTAGATCTGGCAATATGCACCAAATTGTGCAGAGTTGTGCCATATTTCGGAAAAAATGTTCCAAAGTGATACAGTGTTTCTGCCAATGTCTTGTTATTACCACAATCGTATATGGAGGTCAATCTATTGTACAAATATGAAATCAGACTTTCAGGTGTATGTTTTATATCTCCCTCAAAATCCATTTTGGTAAAGCCTTTTTATTGCATGTAAAATTTTTACTATTGTCAAGCATTTTTATAAGGTTTTATACTAATAAGTCCTATATAAACACCTATAGGAAAAACAGGAGAAATAAAAATCCATACTCAGAACCTGCTACATTAAACTAGTCACAAACCTCCGAAGGCCACCAACATGCTCCCGATATATCCCTAACAGGTGACAGGTCTGCAAAATGCCACCCGCGTGTGGATCCAGACTAAATGAGTTCTGCAGTTTTGACATAATTAAAACTTTTCCATTCTAAATGTTTCTCTTCAATTTAGCAGAAGATTGGAATATTTTAAGCATCTCTTCATTTAAAGGCACATTACTTTTGATTAATGTTTTAATTAAGCATTTCCTTTCATTGACACTTATTGGGTATTATTCTATTCGAACAGTTCTCTTATAAGATATAGATTTTAATAACAGATAGCCTCTGATAATGGTTTAGTCTACCCAAAAGAAATCTGTAATTTTATGACTATGCAGATTTTTTTAAAAAAATACCTTATCTTATAATTTAATTAATTCCATACTCACATCAGAAAAATGCCTAATTAAGACATCTGTTACAACTCCGTAATATTAATTTAGAGTAAAAGAAAATCTGAAGAACTCTATTTTACCCTGTAAATTGATGGTACATACTTTTAATGGGAGACTTAATTAGACATTTTTATTATCCGACATACTGAATTAAAATCAGGTTCTTAACCTCTTAAATAGCACCATAAATACCTTTAGAAACACTTAGCATACAATTTCACATTATAACAGATAACATTGTGTAAATGACCTACCACTTAACTTCTTCATTTCCCTGATATCATCGCTCTTCTTCTAAATAAGTTTTCATGAGCTAATGCTTATTTTCAGTTGTGTCCTAAACTAGAATGACAGATGGCTTCTTGTGTTGTGGAATCATTTAGGCTTTATTCACATTTGTGTTGGCGGCTCTTTAGCTAAAATTCCGTCAGATTTGTTGGAGACCAAGATGAAACCCAGAAATTATAGGTGTCCCCATTAAAAAAATAATAAATGTATTCGAATAAAAAACCTTCTAATACACTTCAAATATCTAAGATGCCCTTATCTAAAAACCTGGTCCATGTAGGTAAACATCTGATGTCAATGGCCTAAGCCAACGTCTTCTTAACTCTCAATGATGGTTGATGTTGGGGGAGATAATGTTCAGACAGTTCGCTTTCAACTGCCAAATTCGTTAGTTCTTGGATAGATGGGTCACTATCAGAGGAGTCAGGCTGTGTCTTTCTCCAATGTGCATGTGCGTAGGAATATGGGAGGAGATAGTTCATGGCAAAACGAGCCATTGATTGACAGCTATCTAGGGACTACTTTACCTGCAATTTATCATGATACTATAGTTTTACCAGTTGTGAGAAGGGAACAGGCAGAGTGCTGGAGTTCAGATATATCAGCCACAGGTATCTGACATATGTTGGGTCCAAGGCAGATCTGGAGTAGACCTCAGCCCAGGAGTAGATCCTTGGATCATTACTAGGCCAGAAAAAGGCTGCAGATGCTACATTCCAGTGCAGTTCTATGGGGGGAAAGGAGGTGTTTGTTTCTGAGTCCAGAGAGACAACATTGCAGTTGTATTGTTCGTGTGGCTAGAAGTAAGCCACAGGTATAGTTAGGTTATCACTTCTGTTTAGTTAGTTGCTCAGATGAGCAGGTTTTTATTTTGTTTCTGCCTGAGGTTAAGGCTGTGTTTTGTTTTGCTCATTTTGTTCCTGAAGTCCAGGTTTATTTATTTTCCTGTTTTTTTTCTATATAAACCAGTTTTGCTGCATATTTTGTGTCCTTGTCTTTACTGTTTGGGTCTGCACCAATGCTTCTACTGAGCTAACTTGACCACACAGCATAGCATTTTTACCTAAAATTAGTTGTCTGTTTACAGTATTGGGTCAATATTTTTAAATTCCTTTTTAATTTTTTTTTCCATACTAGATGATAACAGGTTGCTCTAGATGGTCTGATGGGATCTTGATGGTATGCAGTATATATTTATTTATTTCCTCCCAAAAAATAGCAAGAACTTATTTTTGAGGTAGGTCTTATTTTTCATCCTCCACAGCAGGTCAGAATATTTTCTGATTCACTCCAGACCCGTCTTGTAAAATTGCCTAGCCCTAACCTACATTCACGATTGATGGCGCAGTGTCTGTGGGTCTTAAACAAACTTACAGGCACTTACTCTCTCTAAACACTTTGTGTGGCAGTGTGTTATGGTCAGCAGGGTTTATTAAAAAAAAAAACTAAACAAATTAAAACCCTGCGGAGCCCTCCGGGATTCTGAACTACCAACACCTAGTGTGAACACTGTCTGACAGTTGATGTCACTGCCAGCTAAATTAAAGGACCAGGTGTGCTCTGTTAACAATTCACAGAGTCCTGTGCAGTCAGAGCAGCCGCCCAAATAAACTAACTGGCTAGCCAGTACTCCTAGACTAGCCAGAGACCAACTAAACCCAGTGTGATGCTGTTCCACCCAACCACCAAGGCAACTACTGCCAAGCCCACTTCCAGTGACCCCAGACTGAGAAGGGATGCTAGCTAAAGCCAATGAGTACTATCACATAACATACATGGCAGCATGCTGCCTGACTAATAGTGACATTGCTGACTCAGGGAAGATTACTAGCTAGGGCAACTAAGGTTTACAGGCTGGAACCCATACACATACATACACACATACACATACACACACACACACACACACACACACACACACACACACACACACACACACACACACATTATTTCAGGTTTCAGAATGTGATCATAGAGCGCCGGGCGTCCAGACCAGCCCCCTTATATAGGCAAGGGGCGGTCACCAGCAAATAGCCCAGCTGCCCAATCCGAGCGTCCATAGGTCGACACACCAGTCCATCAAAGACTCGACCACACCCGGCTGTTGCAAGGCAGGTTAACCCCTGCAACCCTGGACTGTACAGAAGAACAGGCAGTGACACCCATCTCATGGCCGCAGCTTCTGCACAATCCTAACACAGTGTCACTTTTGCATTCTCTATCTCCTCTTGTTTACGCTAAGGGAGAGGTGCTGTAGTGGCGTGGCTGCATCTGTGGGAGTGGGCAGTGGTGACAGCTAACGTCTGGTCACATAGTCAAGCGGCCACGAGGTGGGACTCTGGAGTAGGTGAGCGGATTTTGCTCTGTCCTGGAGGGAGGTAGTGGAGCACTTGTCCAGGATGGTTGGGAGCTACGGTATGCCTATTCTCAATCTAAATGACATCACATAGCATAGCCTTCCACTGGAGGCACTTACTGTAACTAGGTCTTATTTTTGGAGTAGGGCTTATATTTCAATCCTAGCTCAAAAACCCTGAAAAATCAAGCTAGGGAATATTTTCGGGGTAGGGCTTATTTTTGGAGAAACAGGGTAGACACGTTTCTGTGGGAACTAAGCCTACTGGTTTATAGTTTTGTAGGGAATGATTCAATCTAACTTAATATTTATTCATTGAGATGTCTGCCCTTTTTTGTTGAGAATGCAAAACAAGAACAAAAACACCGAGCGCTCTAAGTGTGTTATCACTTGTGGAGGAAAAATAAGACTTATATTGTGGAAGTAAACGATCAATAAAGCCTCTCACCTGGAGGGGTTGTGATAGAGTCACAACACCTAAAATCTGCAAATACGAGATGGATGGACTCGGTGAGAGTGGCAGCGGTTCCGTGGAGACACCGGAGGATCCCGCCCGATGTGATCTTGTGATTTCTTGCACTTGAAAAAGGATTTCTGTAATCCGAAACGCGTTGTGCCTACTGTTTTTATCCATATTAAAAATCTTCAGCTCTAACCAAATGGTCCTCGAACCTATCATTTCTCCACACGACCTCTGAGCGGGAATCCCTGATCCTATCTACTCTCTCTTTTTTGTTGAGAAGTCAAGGAAACAGTCCTATTAGTGACTGACAACTGGCAAAGATTTCAGCTTATAATGAATCTGTACTGTACAGTTCTATTACAGTCAGCAACAAATACCCTACACGGGAAGACATGTCACCAGAAAATGATCACTCGTTATAGTGCATAAATAGTACAACCTGCCAACAAACTAGTGTTTTATTACTTGGCAGCCCAATACGAGCAGGGTTATACAGTCAGCATTCTTATGTCTGTTCCTGGTTATTGACACTGTATTTGGACTTTTAGTCAAGCCATGCCCTCTGTAACCCTACCACAACATTTTTTACAAGAGTGTCAAAAACTATTTTCCATATGAAATTCTGCAGAATTTATTTACTAATCTTTACCACTGGGTGTACATAGGAACATGTGGTGGGCGGCACAGTGGTTTAGTGGTTACAGTTGATTTACAGTCCTTGGTGCAAAGCCAGCCCGGGACAACATCTTTAAGGAGTCGAATGTTCTCCCCATGTTTGCTTGGGTTGCCTCAATTGTCAGACAGTGACTGTAAAGGTCTGTAGATTATGTTGGCTCTATGTAAGTAAGCAAAATTAAATAATTGGAAAAATACAGTATGTATAATGTGAAATAAATTACAATAACAGAGATTCATATAAAATTGTATTTGCTTTGTGGCAAATAAGACGACTCCATATTCAGTAACAGTTCGAGCCTCATATTCTGCCCTCTTTTTCATATTTGGTGCGATGGTAACCTTGAATATATTTGAATGCATTTATTAATGTACGGGCCATAAGGCATATAAATAAATGTGTTATCGGTGCTAGCAGTGTAATGTGAGTACATGGTCATTAGTACTGCTCTTAATATCCTGTAATAAAATGTGCCGCATTATAGCCTAAATATTCAGTGTTATATAGGAGAAATTAGTGAAAACATCGAAGGCTCTGCCCAGATAATATAAAAAAAAGTTGAACTGTATGTTAAAACATTGGATGTCCTTATCAAAGTTGGAAAATATTACACATCATATTTGGAGATTCACAATGAAAAAAAAAATATTGATGTTCATTATATGTCAGTTGACCATAGCAAATCATCGGATGAAACAAAATCGGTTTTTGGACGCTGACAATAACATTGAAACAAATCTCCAAAAAACCTCCCCTAGATCATAAACTTTAATGACAAACAGCTGCAACAATGATTTCTCTGCAGCTGAATTACAGACCGCTGCTGCCAATATTGTACATGGAGCGAAAATGGATGTTCTTAAGCTTGTTTGCAGAATTTGGAGACATAAAAGATATATGTCTAACATTTACCTGGTATGGCTAGGTGTGTCAACTAATTTACCAACAATCTGTTTCCAGGCAATAGCAGGTTTACATCTTCTTTGTCTTCATCACCAGTCTTACATAATAACATAGTGTTTAACTATCAGAGAAAATCCAAACTGTGCATAAGGGCTCATTCACATGGGCACGAAGCCTGTACGGCATTGCACAGAGGCCATATGGCTCCTTAGTATGGAGCTGCACAGGCTCCATGTGCTACAGTACAGGCTTCACCATAAAGATAGCCAAAATAATACACTGGATTAGGCAGTAAGGCTTCAGTCACACAGCCATAGGAACTAACCATGTGTCATTTTGTATATATATTTTATGCCAAAAACAGAATCGGATTCCATTACAAGAAACCTGGGAAAACTTTTCTAAAGGAAAACGTTAATAAACCTTTCTCCGTTTTTCTCTGACTTTAGGATCTGAGCCCAAGTATGATTTTTTTTTTTTGCCATATTTTGGCTCAGTTTTGTTTGGGGAGCAATAGACCTCCCATGGAGAGGCATGGGGCCTCCATTGTAGCTGTGCCTGCCTCTGATTTCATGAAGGGCTGACTGTACACAATGTTGTTTTATTGTCAGATTCTGAACAAATTGTACAGGGCAAAAATTCCACTTGCTTCATCAGACTATAGGTGTATAGGGGGATTTCTCTCTAAAACTACATGCCAGGCCAGACTTTTTTTGTTTGGTAAGACTAAAATAATTATTACAGGAAAAATCTTGTTTTGATGCTGCCAAAGCTTCACTTCTTCCATCTCAACACACATTATATTATGAGGATCTGCCTCAGTCATTGACTGCTGAGTGATATTTGTTGTATGTTTAGAGGGACTACAAATCAGAGACAAATGGCAAATGGAGCAAGAGTGTGGGTGTAGGGGATAAGTGCCAATTGCTGTGGAATTCGGCTGCCATGTCCCCAGTGAGGAGAATGGGAAACTGAAAGTCTCCTTAAGGTCGGGGCCCCAAGGGATGGAAATGCCGCGAATCCCATGCCTGCTTTGCAGTAAAAACCACCATGCGGACATGCCACCATTTCCAGAATCGTAGCAGTTTTGGAAATCGTAGCATGTTAATTATACCTACAGAAACGCTGGTGGTTTCCCCATAGATATAATTGTAACAGAAAACTAGCGGAGGAAAACTCCATGAACTTTTGCTATGCATTGCCGCCGCAATTTTTCCCACAGCGCTTTATTGCTGCGGGACAATAAGGCATTGGCCTTAAGCCTCCTTGTGAATGAAGCTCTGTTCACTTGTATGGTTCTGCGGGCATTGGCAAAGATTATAGTCAATGGAATAATAATAATAATAATAAATTTTATTTATATAGCGCCAACATATTCCGCAGCGCTGTACAATTTGTAGGGCTCAAATACAGACAGAAAGATGCATTACAAAGAAAGTCATTTCACACAATGGGACTGAGGGCCCTGCTCGCAAGAGCTTACAATCTATGAGGTAGAAGGGGTGACACAAGAGGTAGCAGGGGCGGCATTGCTTATACAGTAGTCTGACACTTTTGTAATAGAGGTTACTGTTATTACACAAACATAAAACTTTATGAGCCGTCAACAGTCGTGACCTTTAACATATGGATGGAGCTTGGACCTATAAAGTTAGCCTGAGATGGCATCATATCATGTGGGGAAATGTGGGAGCGGGGACAGAGGAGGTTTAAATTTTGGGGATTCTAATTATAGTACGGAAGGGTTTACATTAGGAATTGTGATAGGCCTGTCTGAAAAGATGTGTCTTTAGTTTGCATTTGAAACTGTAGAAATTGGGAGTTAATCTGATTGTCCGGGGTAGAGCATTCCAGAGAAGTGTGCAACTCAGGAGAAGTCTTGTATATGAGTGTGGGAGGTTCTGATAATAGAGGATGTAAGTGTTAGGTCATTGAGTGAATGGAGAACATGGGTTGGGCGGTAGACAGAGATGAGGGAGGAAATGTATGGAGGTGCGGCATTATGGAGAGCCTTGTGGATGAGGGTGATAACTTTATATTTTATTCTATAATGAATAGGCAGCCAATGTAGTGACTGGCACAAACCAGAGGCATCGCTGTAGCGTCTAGACTGATAGATGAGCCTGGCCGCTGCATTCAGAATGGATTGTAGAGGGGAGAGTCTAGTAAGGGGAAGACTGATTAGTAAGGAGTTACAGTAGTCAAGGCGAGAATGAATCAGAGAGACAATAAGTGTCTTTAGTGTATCTCTGGTAAGGAAAGGGCGTATTCTGGAGATGAATGGAGCTCAAGTCTTGCAAGTGTACTCACTGGTGCTCTATTCACAAAGAGGCTTTAGGGGGACTTTCGGTTCCCTGTCATCCTGATCTTCTAGGGGACACGGCAGTCAAACTCTCAGAAATTGGCCACTTACTAAATATCCCATGATCATGGGATAAGTGTGGGCACGAAACCAAGGCTTCAAAAGTTTTTTTTTTTTATTAGTTACAGTAAATTTAGATTATAAACCAGCATTAATTATAGAATCCATGAGATTATATGAGGAAAGGGAACACATAAGAAGGCCAAAAAAAATGCTGCTAAACTGTTAAATATGCAACTAAATCTAAATTCTATTTCTGATATTATGAAATTCTAGTTCTCGGCTACAGACAATTGCTAGACTATCAGATGCCATATTAAAAGAACTCTATACTCCATATACAACAATTCAAAATCTTTATTTTCCCTTCTGGATGTACATCGATAAAAGGTATGTGTGTTTGTGCTCACTGGAATTTGTGCATGACAACATTCATTTGTTTGATCTTTCATGCTCTAATAAATCCAATATTAATAATGAAGAAAACTTTCCAATTTTAGCTGAAAAACAATGTTATATAACATGCAGAAAGTTTTTTTTCTGCTTTATCAACAACTGGAAAGAAATAATAAATAGCAAGAACACATCAAATATTGGGATAGGGGTGACCTAATGAATGTTGCATTGGCTTTAATATGGGGGGAGGAGGATCGTTCTCCTTTGTATTGTAGGTTGTTATAGAAATAAGCAACCATGGCAATCTCTAATTTTAATGGGTAAATCAAATTAGTAGACAGGGGGACATAACACTTTTCCCCAATAGTTAAGGTCTTCAAAGTCATGTGGAAAACTGGGGCAATGAACAGCACAACAACATCCATTTTCGAGTACCTGTTAGGTATGTGTAAATTGGGATACTCAACTACTTTTAGTAAAGGTCCAATGACCAGGGTCCGCTATCAGATGAAGGTCTGAGATAAATAGAAGCTGTACACAAAAATTATACCTTGTGGGGACAATGATGTGGCATTATACTGTGGGGGACACTAACATTGGAGTTATATCGTGGTGGGCACTAAGAATTATACTATGTGTGTGGCACTAAGGAACCTTATACTGTGTGGGGGAACTAATGAGACATTATTCTATATGCGTGGTTATAGCATGATATTATACTATGCATGGGCATTAAAGCGATTGTCCCATTATGGACATTTATTCACTGTCACAGGACAGGAGATACATATCCAATTACTGGTGGCCTATTTGCCAAGTTTCCCAGTGAGAAGGAGGAATGAGGAACGTCCCCCCTAAGGCCTCCTTGTGAATGCGAACTGTCAGCTTCCCTGTTCTGTGCCTGGGGCTGGAGAAATTGGTGTCGTTAGTTTTGGCACGTTCCTGACAGTCTAGCTGTGCTGTGAGGAACACTCCTTCTTACTGACAGTATTCGTCCATAGCCTTGTAATAGGAGTGGGGGAAAGCGTTCCTGACCGCCCAGCAAATCGCTGGATGATAGCACTGCACAACAATGATTTTACTACTGAGAGAAAAACGTGATTTATACTAAAATGAATGCACTGATTCCAAATATGAACTTGGAATTTTCCTCACACATCTAGATTTTAAGTTATACATATAAAGCTTATTTAGTTATAATTAGAGATGAGCGAGTAGTATTCGATCGAGTAGGCATTCGATCGATTACTACGGTATTCGAAATACTCATACTCGATAGAGTACCACTCGCTATTCGAATGTAAAAGTTTGATGCAGAACCAGCATTGATTGGCCGAATGCTATACAGTCGGTCAATCAACGCTGGTTCTTCTCCTACCTTTAGAAGTCTTCTCTGTGCAGCTTCCCCGCGGTGTCTTCCGGCTCTGAATTCACTCTTCCAGGCATCGGGCCTGGGCAGAACCGACTGCGATTGTCCGGAGGATCCAGCCCGACCCTCACTCGTGGACTTTAAAGTATAATTTGATCGAATGTTGCCTACCCCTGAAACGAGCATTTTCCCCCCCATAGACTATAATAGGGTTCGATATTCGATTCGAGTAGTCGAATATTGAGGGGCTACTCGAAACGAATATCGAACCTCGGACATTTTACTGTTCGCTCATCTCTAGTTATAATATTAATGCATTATATATTGGAAATATTCCAATGGACATACCCAGATCTATTTGGCACCAAAACTTCACACTTTCATCATCGACACACCAAGTTATCTGCATACTATGCAATGGAAAGCGATATCTGTTTCTGTACTGATATAAATGGTCTTATGATGGAGTTAGATGGCGCACATGTTCCTAATAAATGGAGGATAATTGGAAATGATCAAATACTCTGAACATAAATGGAAAATTTGTGCTGACCTGAAAGTGGTAGCACTGCTGCTTGGCCTACAGTTAGGGTACACAAAGAATATGCGCTTCTTGTGTTTCTTGTGCCTATTGAACAGTCGTGATGACAACAATCATTACAATATGAGACAGTGGCCTCTCAGAGTCGAGCACACAGTTGGTCAGTACAATGTACAACACAAATCACTGGTTGATCCACTTCAAGTTTATCTTCCACCGCTTCACATTAAACTTGGTTTAATGAAAAATTGTTTAATTGCACTTGATGGTGATGGAAATGGTTTCGTGTATTTGAAGGAATAGTTTAGCACACTGAAAACTGAGGCGGAAATAAAGGGCGGAATTTTTATTGGCCCTGAAATCAACAAAGTAATGCCTAATGACACATTCAGAACAAAACTCAACCCTCTGGAACTTGCAGCTTGGGATGCATCTGTGCTAGTAGTGAAGAACTTCCTTGGGAACAGACGAGCTGAAAACTATACTGAGTAAGTAGGCAACAAGCTTACAGCATATGGACAACTCTGCTGCCCAGTGTCATTGAAAATGCATTTCTTAGGGCCCCTTCACATGGCTGATACGCTGGCTGCTTTAGAACGTGTAAACGTTCCGTAGCAGCGGCGTCTAAAGCAGTTCCCATTGTTTTCTATGGGAGCCGGCAAACGTGCGCTCCCCATAGAAATGAATGGAAAAAGCAGCCCATTCATTTCTATGGCGAGCGCGCGTCTGCCGGCTCCCATAGAAAACAATGCGATCTGCTTTAGACGCCGCTGCTACGGAACGTTTACACGTTCTAAAGCATCCAGCGTATCAGCCATGAGAAGTGGCCCTTACATTCCCATCTTGACTTTTTCCCACCCAATTTGGGACACATAAGTCACTGACATGGAGAGCGGTTCCATAAAGATATTTCTACAATGGCGAACAGATATCAAGGCCCTTGGATGGGAGACTACTGCTGATTATGATATCATAATATGACCCAGGATATGAAGATCCTGGTACTAAGAGGAAACTTCAAGAGCAGAAAAGATCGCCTCATATGGGAGTTTAAACTTATGGTGACCCTTAACAAAGGGGGTTAAATCAGGCCCAGGGTTTTATGACCTTTTACAACCACTAGACAACACGTCACTGATCAAAGAAGCTACAAACCCAGAGAATTTTCCTGTGAACTGTTATATATGTTTTTTTTACTGTTTATTTACATTATGTTCTGTTCTCCATCTATTTTGCATCTAACACCCCACTCCTCTGTGTATATATATGCCTACCATCATCCTGATGAAGAGACCTCTATAGTCTCGAAAGCTTGATATGTCATCAAAAAACTTTTTAAGTTAGCCATTAAAAAAGGTATCAACTACTGAGGACTTCTCTCAAAAAATTTCTTTCATTTCATTCTGTTAGGCATACTTATGCATAGCAAAAATTCCTGATGTCTTACAACAATTCTGACTTCGAATTTGGAATCTGCACACTCGATTTAGTATAGGTTTTTGCCCAGTAGCAGACGAAAATATTTTTTTTTTGCTGTGTGGTGCAGTACAAGGCTATGGACCAGTAAAGTCAGGAGGGGCGTTCCTCATAGCGCAGCTAGACTGTCAGGAATGCCCTTCTGTCGGTGGGCAGAGATTGGTGCTGTTATAAAGGCACCAATATCTCCAGTCCCCGGGCACAAAATGGGAAAGCCGACAGTGCGCTGAACTCAGCGCACTGTCGGCTTTCTAGCGGTATATAAAATCGCATGTGCAAGAGGACAAGAAAGGTCCTCTTTAAATATGACTGTCCATGTGACTATGGCCAAGCAGTATTCTGCTTTTTTCCAATTTTAGGACAAATGGTAACATTGTCTATGTCTTGAGATACATGAGATAAACTCTAGCCATGTTGGTAGCATGGATGTAGACTTTAACTATAAATATGTATCTCATCTATATATAATATTTCACCTGTTACATCTGCAGTTACCCTACTATACACTACGGTATGTACACGATGGTCATTGTCAGAGAAATTCAGAAATCTGGGGTCCAGATTTGGAATAAACTAAAAGTGCAGCGGTTTATAAAATATATCATTCTCCGTTATTCTTCATTTTAATGAAGGCCCCTTATAACATTTCCTTATAGTCTTGTCATTATGAAAGTGTCTTATACTTGCTCTTCTCTACAATCATTGTTTACATTTATATGAAACAGGTTTGCTCTTACCAGAAATTTCGGGAGGGAAGCAGAGCTGACTAGTTTACAAACTCTGAGGTGTTACTTTTGTCTACCCACATGACAACAAGTTAAAAGTACAAGTATTTTCAGGTTAGGCCTGTTTACTGTAAAGGAAACCTTACACATCATATTACCTGTGCAATAGTTCAGGTTCCTCTTAATAAAACTTGCACAGCACTTCATTTGCAATGCAAAGTAAATAGCTTTTCACAGTTATATCATGGCAAATATCTTGTAATACCATCCCTATAAGGCATTAGAAGAAATAGCAAAATGGTATTGCTACATTTCCACCATATTATTATTATTATTATTATTATTATTATTATTATTGTCTTCTAGTATTTTTTTTATAATATGTGTTTACTATTAAAGGGATATTCCAGAACTAAAAAAATTATGACCTATCCTTTGAGTAGGTAGTCAGTATGATTTCCACATGGCTCTGACCCTGGGCACCCCCACCAATCAGATGTTTGAATAGGCCACAGCTCTTGAGCGCTTCCAATTCTCATGCTAGTGATATCACATCCATTGGTCACATAGCTATACTGTAGCTAAGTCCCATCCAAAAGAAAGAGTTATGGGCCGCAAAACCATACACAGAGGTTCCTTTCATGCCCTTGGGCACATGCAGTTTTATATACTGCTAGAAAGCCAACAGTGTATTTACTCCAGCGGGCTGTTGGCTTTCCCATTATGTGCCTCGGGGCAAGAGATATGAGTGCAGTTACCAATAGCTCTTCACTGTCAGAAGGGCGTTCCTGACAGTCCAGTTGGGCTGTGAGGAATGCCCCTTCCTGACAATACTCGTCTATAGCTCTGTACTGTCAGAGGGGGCATTCCTTGCTGCCCAGCGA
The DNA here is from genome assembly GCF_031893055.1 of Leptodactylus fuscus. Taxonomy (NCBI): domain Eukaryota; kingdom Metazoa; phylum Chordata; class Amphibia; order Anura; family Leptodactylidae; genus Leptodactylus; species Leptodactylus fuscus. The sequence goes on along the minus strand of NC_134268.1, from coordinate 173,259,963 downwards.
TGACGCTGAGTGGTGAGGAACGTCCTCCTTCCCCCTTCGTCCATAGACAAGTACTGGAGGCTGTTCCTCATAGCCTGGCTAGACTGTCAGGAACACCTTTCTGACAGTGAAGAGCTATTGGTAATTGCACTGATATCTCTTGCCCTGGGGCACATATCAGAAAAGTCTTTCTAGCTGTATATAAAACCGCGTGTGCCCGAGGACATGAAAGGTCCTCTTTAAGCGTACAAGGCTTTGTAAGTGATGATTAGGCTACAACACGTCTGAATGATGCTTCCACTTCAAATAGCTCATTGGTGTGAGTGTCATTTGTCATTTGCCCCTCCAATCTAATACTGATGAACTATTTTAACCTTTTTCTATTACTATCAAGGGAATTGTTGGATGTTTAAATATAACCCCTGTCCATGGAAATATAAGAAAGGGGTTAAAATATATAAATTTTATATACCCATAATCATACTGACTAGAGATGAGCGAACACTAAAGTGTCCGAGGTTTGAAATCGACTGTTCGAACGGATTTCGAACCCCATTATAGTCTATGGGGGGAAATGCTCATTTCAGGGGTAGGCAACATTCGATAAAATCATACCAAGTCCACGAGTGACGGTCGGGCTGGATTCTGCTTGAAGTCTTCTCCTGGTGCAGGGTCCCCGCGTCCTCTTCCGGGTGGAATTCACTCTGCCTAGGCACCTGGCCTAGGCAGAGCTGACTGCGCATGCTCGTGCGGCTCTGCCCAGGCCCGACGCCTGAGCAGAGCCGACTGCGCATGCACGTGTATGTGCGTGTATGCGCGTGCATGCCCTCGCATGCGCAGTCGGCTCTGCCTAGGCCGGATGTCTTGGCAGAGTGAATTCCACCCGGAAGAAGATGCGGGGACGCAGCACGGAGAAGACTTCGGAAAGCTAAGAGAAGAACCAGCGTTGATTGGCAGAATGTATAGCATTCTGCCAATCAACACTGGTTCTGCATCAAACATTAAACTTCGAACAGCTAGTAGTGTTCGATCGAGTACGAGTATTTCGAATACCGTAGTATTCGATTGAACACCTACTCGATCGAACACTACTCGCTCATCTCTAGTACTGACCCATATAATACAGGTGACATGTCATTTTGACTGTACAGTGAAAAAACAAAGCCTGTAAGAAGTCATGCAGATGCGTTGTTTTACAGCTTTCAAGTACATTGTATGGAATATAAAATGGTAGTATTACAAAGTACAGTTTGTTTCACAAAAGATAAACCAACGTACGCCTCTGTGAATATAAAATAAAAAAATAAAAAAGTTATGACTTTTGGAAGGAGGGGAGTAAAAAACTAAAATTGGAGGGTCTGTGGGCCTGAGCATTAGTCTGATTGATTTCTGATCAGTATTGTCAGTGGCGCTGAGCATCCTTTTTAGTGATGCACTACTCACCTTTTCATTCTAGTAACGGGAACCTAGTTTATAGACTTTTTGCAAATGAAGTGTTCTCAAAATTCACACACCCATTCAATGACTAGGCAACCATATACACGCAGCTCGCCAAAGTGGGAATTTAGCCTCAAAAGGATGTATAGTAATAATGAAAAACAGTCATAGAAAACACCATGTTTCTGTTCATTTCCCCACTATGATATGGCAACACATCTAAGAGCATGTGTAATAGTTCTTCCGAAAAGGAAAGAGGAAAAGAAACAAATAAAGTAGCAGTACACGAAAATCTGAGCGCCCTTTAGATTTGGTAAGTTTTATTTGACTTTCTTAGGAGAGAGGAGCATGCTATATACCGACTCATATACTTCCCGTTGATCTATACGCTGTATACTCTGCACTGTGAGGAGAGCCGATAAGATCCGAAGTACTTAGTACTTCTCCCGCCATCGGTAAAGGGGTGGGGGTGGGGGGTAAGCATCTGGTCTTCTATAGATCAAAACAAAGACATGTCACTGTTTTATAAATAATGTTATATTATAAAGGATTTTATATTTTAACTGAGGTTTACAAAGTTCAATGGTGTTTCCAAGAAGATGGCAAAATGTCACTGTTGATTTCTTTGAAGGATTAGAAAGAAGTTTCCGAAAGGAATGGAAACTGTAATAAAATTAAACACTGCCCAAAAGAAATATATGATATTATCTCAAGTTTATGAGGCATCTGGATAACTTGGTTGAGTATATTTTCTTCTTCTTTCTTGATGCTAATTGCTGAATAATTAATAACGTGGAATTAATTATTTGAGTGGAAATTAAATTGAACCGATCAATGTGCCATTTAATTTTTTTAAATCCACCCCCATTTTTTTCTCCAAGTGGGACATAGCCTTTTATATTCTCAGATAACATAAAGGGTTATGGCCCACGTGGAAAAAAAAATCTAGTTTTAATGCTGGGCAGTATAAACTTGATGACAGATTCTGTTTAAGCCATTAACTGCCATTTTTTTTTCAATAATATGGGAAATGCACTATGAAAATGACCTCGTGTGCACAAGGCAATGCATGCACACGTGTTATGTTTTATTAGTTGTACATTGATACTGGGTTGGAGTTGCATGCACATGATCAGTTTAGTAGAGATGAGCGAGTACTGTTCGGATCAGCCGATCCGAACAGCACACATGCATTGAAATGAATGGATGCACCTGGTACTTCCGCTTTGACGCCGGCCGCTTAACCCCCCGCGTGCCGGCTACGTCCATTCATTTCAATGCGTGCGTGCTGTTCGGATCGGCTGATCCGAACAGTACTCGCTCATCTCTACAGTTTAGGTTTCCTATCATGGGCGACATACTACTGGAGCATGTGAATGTCCTGGTTCTATTCCTCAATGACAGATGGCATTCATAGGCGGATTAAAGTACCCGATCCCCAATTGGGGATCATGTTAGTTAATGGGTTAATATATATCATCGAACATACTACATGAAACACACATTACAACCGTTAGGCTATGTTTAAGGAAGCATGGTCATTCCGAAACGCGTCAGTTAGTAATCTGGATGTTGCTCATACTCATAAAATTTTGTTTTATGCCTAAAACTCATTAAAGGTTAAGTTTTATATAAAGACGCTGGAAGCTAGATTTTTACAACTTTAAAAAGTTTTATACTTTGCTCACATGATTTTGTATATGTTTGTGCCTATTTGTGCTCATCATTTTACATTTTTAGTTAAAAACAAAATCTGTATAACCTACAAGCTTAATTTGAACAATAAACCAGTTCCTAAATCACTGTAGGTTAACCACTTTAGTGGACAATTTTCCCTGCTTCAGGACCGGACACATTTTCAGGTTTTTTCTTAAATACATTTTTCAGGGGTATAACATATTTTTCGTTCAGATTATTCAATAATTTTTGTGAGGGTTTTTTTTTGGGATAAATGGGGCCTTCTTTTATTTTTGCATGTTTTAATGTCTGAGAAGATTTAAAGAAAGAATGACGAAAAGTGTGTCTTTATGTCAAATTTTTCATGCTTTATATTTAATTATATTTAATAGAACAAAGTAGCACTACAAAAAATGTTAAAATAGTTTTCGCTCTCCCTTATGGTAATTTTTTACATGAGTGACACATTGTTATGTCAGTAAAGGCAGGATTAGACCCTTTGATGTGAGTGTGGTAGTGGTGATGTTTTTAGATATTTTTTTTACATATATTATATTTTTATATCTTGACTATATATATATATATATATATATATATATATATATAATTTTTTTCAATTATTTTTTAAATATATGTTTAGGACCCAGCAGCTCATACAATTCCTGGACCCCAGCGGTTTTGTGATCGCCAGGCTAGAAGAGGAACTGCAACATGGAGGCTCCCATGGTTGTGTACACAGTGTTCATTGATCAAAAAGGCTGGGACGGTAGGGCTAAGACCCCACATTGCAGAAACACAGTTTTTTTTTGTTTCAGAATTTGTTAAATTTTTTTCAGACAAAGACAGGAGTGGATTGGGCTAAAGGTAGAAATATAAGAACTTCCTATAGATCTCCCATATTCTTTTGTAGCCATTCTTGGCTTTGGCTCAAAAAAACACAACAAAATCTGCAACAAAAAAAGCTGCGTTTCCGTAACGCGGGACCTTAGCCTTATAAACAATCTCTACCTTCTCTATGGGAGATCTAACTAAAGAAACAGACGGATCTTGGATTCTACAGCTGCACAAATATTACAAAATTACAGGTGTGTCCTTGCAGTGTCAAGAGTGGACTTCCAAGAAGTATATAATCAACGCATGGTACATAACTGGTTAAAACTGACGATACATCATGTACTGTGTTAATTAAAGCAAAATAAAAGGTCTAAGTGTCCGTTTCCTTATAGAAAATTTTAATAGTAAACATTTGTTTTTAGTGTATATGTGTATATAGTGTGTGAATGGTAAGCGATACTGTTAGCCACAGTCAGCCTTATTAACAGCAAACTATGGTAAGTACGGTAAAAACAACAATTATGAAAAGGTTACCAATTTTTAGGAAATTTGATAACGCTGCATACATAAAACAAAGATTCTTAACTACAGCTCGCATCCACTCCAGGTAACTTTTATTTCCAGAGAAAAAAACTCTAACTGAAAAAGTGTTTTTCCATCAAAGTAGAATTCTATTACTCATATAGAGATAGATCATTTTGTGGTGTCTATGATTTACGTAAAAGCCATTAATCAGCTTACCACATCACTTCTATTTCTTGGGAAATGATTCTTAAAAGAAAAACTAAAATGTTTGTGAAGATAAATAGTATGTTGTTTAATCTCGAAAGAAAAAAATGTTAAGCTTTTAACGTTCTCTCGCAAAAGCAAATTTATTTTGAAATGGTAATGCACCGAACAAGAGAATACTTTGTGATTATCATTTAATTTATTATAATAACCATTATCTCTACTTTCTCTGAACCATTTTGTATGTTGCTGTACTGCTACTTAGTGGCATTGTAGATTCATGCACGTCTTTTGGATCCGTCTGTGATATTTCCTATCAATATGTTTAAAGATGGAAAACAGAAGATAAGATTAAAATACGGTAATATTGATCCAGTTACCAGTCTGATCCATTGACAAATGCAGCTGATTCTTGGGTAGATTATTCACGTTTAGGAAGTTTATTAAGGCTATCGAGGAATTTACATTGACTGAAATTTGAATGCACCAAAAGTGTTAAAGATTTAAAGGGATATTCCAAACATAAATATTTTTCACCTATTTAAGGGTTAGATGATAAATGTTAGATCAATGGTGGTCTGGATACTAGGACCAGGAGCGGACACATGATTGTAATACAGCTAGAGTGTAAAAACCACATCTTTAACACAAAAATAGAAAGTGGAACAGAGAAATACTGATGCATGCAGATAAAAATAGGTCAAGTTAGGTATAAGTGACCATATAGTGGTCAGATACTATTTCCATACATATGGAATAAAGTATAAATTGTATAAGAGAATACAACATAGATAAGACGCAGATACAGACAGACTCTAAACTTGACCCCAACATAAATTGAAGACCTAATCCTAGACCTAATTAAATTTAGACCTCAGTCAGACTCTAAAATTCCTTCAGATCTCAGACCAAACTTCAAACACCCCAAAATTAATATGGACCCCAAAACAGAATGTAAAATTAATGTATACCTTAGACCAGACCCTGAAATTCTAGAAATTAAGACGTCAAACCAGATTCTTAAAATTCAAACCATTGTTCGGTGACCTAAATAAGTTCAAACCCCAGACCGTACCAATAGATAAATTGAGACTTTGGGCAGACCTGAAAATAGTTACAAGACAGACCAATGAATAAATCCATAACCCAGACTAGACCCCAAATTTAGCCCCTTAAAGACACAGCCCAAAAGTGCCTTAAGGACCAGGCCTCGTTTTTCAAAACTGACGTGTCAATTTATATGGCAATAACTTTGAGACACTTTAACTTACACAAGTGATTTTGAGATTGTTTTCTCGTGAAACACTGTACTTCATGTTAATTTTAAAATCGAAATTTTAAATATCAATATTTGTGTACTTATAAAAAAAAATAGGAAATTTGATGGAAATTTGCAAAAAAAACGCAATTTTCAAAATGTGAACTGCTCTTCTTTCCAAACAGCTACATGAATAAATATTATCTCCCATATCTCTGCTTTATATCGGCATCATCTTTTGATTGTCTTTTATTTTATTTTGGATGTTAGAAGGCTTTGAACGATTTTCCAGATTTACAAGAAAATTCCCCAAACCAATTTTTTAGGGACCACTTCAGTTCTGAAAGAAATTATAAAGGCCTGTATAATAGAAATCCCATAAATCACCCCATTTTCAAAACTGCACCCCTCAAATAATTCAAAACACCATTTGGGAAGTTTGTTAACCCTTTAAGTATTTCACGTAAATTAAAACAATATGGAGACGAAATTTTTTTCTATAATACATTCATATAGCCTTAAAATTAACACATTCCCAAAGGGTTAAAGGAAAAAATGTATCTAACATTTTGTTATGCAATTTCTCTGGAGCACAGAAATACCCCGCATGTGGGTGTAAACTGAATATTGGGCACATGGCAGCGCATCGAAGGGAGGGAGCGACACTGAGCGTTTGAACAGCAGATTTTGCTGGAATAATTTTCAGGCACCGTATCTCATTTGCAGAGCCCCCTAGAGTACTAATACAAATGAAACCCCCAAAAAGGACCTCATTTTGGAAACTACACCCTTCACAGAATTCATTAAGGGGTATAGTGAGCATTTAGACCCCACAGCCTTTTCACAGATTTTATTAACATTGGGATGTGTAAATAAAAAAGTACTAAATTGTCACTTTATCCCCAAAGTTTTCATTTTCACAAGGGGTTAAAAGAGAAAAATCCCCCCACGGAAGGTTACACAATTTCTCCTGAACACGGCAATACCCCATATGTGGTCAGAATCTGTAGTATGGGCTTGGAATGGAAAGAGCGCAATTTGGTTTTTGGAGAGCAAATTTTGCTGGAATAGTTTACAGGTGCCATGTCGCATTTGCAGGGCCTCTAGCGTACCAAAATACTGGAAACACCCAAAAGTGACCCCATTTTGTAAACTGCACCCCTCAAAAAATTTATCAGGGGTCTAATGAGCATTAGTATCCCAGACATAACTGCACAGTAGATGGTGGAGTGTGAATATACAAGCTGTGTAGAGTGCATCGGGAACACCAAATTCCCCATTATATCCCCAGTAGCTCCTAAGATTTCGGGGTCAGTTCTGGTATTTTTTCCCTCGTAAGCTCTAAATCTGTGGTGTCCCCTGATATACGCTTGCACAGCTTATACATTCCCTACCTGCATCAGCCAGTTGTGTTCTAATGATTTGGTGATTTTTTTTTTTGATTTTTGGCTTCACATTGTACAAGCTATATTTTTTTTTATTTTTCTGATGATGTGGCCATATAAGGTTTTTTTTTTTTTTTTGTGGGATGAAATGTATTTTGTAATGACAACATTTCTGGGTGCCTATAACTATAAAATACATTTTATTAACTATTTCTTGGTGGATTAAAAACCTCCCAAGCAATTCTGGTATTGCTTTTTAACTTTTAATTTTTTTTCCACCCAGCGTTGCGTATAAGTAACATGTGACCTTTATTCTGTACGGTACGAGTCTAAAATCGGACCACAATGGAGACTGCTGTGGTCTGATCTTAGACTCCGCCTCCTCACAGATGAGCCTCCGGCAGAACCAGCATTGATTGGCCAAATGCTGTACACTGGCCAAACAACGCTGGTCAATTCATTCCTATGAGAAAAATTCAGCTCTCTTGTAATAGCAAGCTGCCAGCTCTCCCGACTAGCAAGGACGAGCCTGCTGCAGAACCAGCGTTGATTTGCCGAATGCTATACACTATATGGCATTCCGCCAATCAACACTGGTTCTGAATCGAATATTTACTGCGAATAGCTAGTAGTATTTGATCGAGTAAGAATATTTTGAATACCGTAATATTCGATCGAATACCTACTCGATTGAATACTACTCACTCATCTCTAGGCGTTACTAGTTTTGCAGAACAAAAAACAATTTGAGGAAAGAAATCAATTATTTTTGCATCACCATCTTCTGAGATGTGTACAGCGCCGCACCTCCCATGAGGCGACCTGAAGCGACCGCTTCAGGCGGCGCTATGCCAGGGCCCCAGGGAGGGCGGCATTTTTTCTGACCTAAGCCAGTCCTGGACAAGCTATCCTGGACTGGCTTAGGGTCACCGTCACTGAGCGGTGGATTGGGGAGGCCGCTGGAGCAGCGCTGCTCCAGTGGCCGCCCCTCACGCTCAGGCAGAAAACAGGTCCTCTCCCTGCCTGCTCTCTGCCTGCTAAAGATGCTCGCCCCGCCCCCTTCTGCTTGGCCCCGCCCCCTCCTCTGGGGGGGGGGCGGCTTTCTGACGCCCGCCTCAGGCGGCAGAAATCCATGGTTCACCCCTGGATGTGTAGCATTTTTTTTTCGGTTGACAGAGTTGGTTGAGGGCTTAATTTTTGCAGGACGATCTGTGCTTTTTATTGGTATTGATTGGGGGAATGTGTGACTTTTTGATCACTTTTTATAGCATTTTAAAAGGCGAGATGGCAAAAAAAAAATTATTTCTTTGCTTGATTAATTCATTTATTTATTTTTCATAGACTTTAATTCTTTTTTTTTTTAAACTTTTTATTGATGTCCCACTAGGGGACTTGAACCAGTGATCCACTCGTGCAATACACTTTATTGCAGTCTATAGAGGAAGTTAGTGTATGCAGATGCATAAACGAATTCCTCCAACACAAGGCAGGATCAGCCAGGTATGTGGGGGCTGCAGGCAGCCTGGGGTCACTGTCCAGACCCCGGGCTACAGATACTTGATAAGGGCACCCCCCAATCTCACTGCGGGGGGTGCCCAGGAGCCCCTTAAACCGGCATAGCCCATTGTATATGGCAGACATGTTTGCCCACCGTATCCAAAGGGTTAAAACCTCCGATTGAAGCTTCGATCGGGGGTTAAGAAGCAGGATGTTAGCTGTGTGTTACAGCTAACTCCGGCTCCGGCTCTGCTTCTGAGCCCGTGTGATCTCCATCACATATAGGCATGTGGGAATGCGGGAACAAACCACATTCCCTGACATGCATGAACGTGAATTAGTGTAAAGGGGTTAATACAGACTCCAGACCAATCCTAATTTTCATGAAGAACTAAGAGCAGAGAGAGACCAGATCCCAAAATAAATCCAAACCCTAGATCAGAGCATAAAATTAAGTCAGACTTTAGACTAGATTCCCAAACATATTGAGACCCCAGACAAACTCTTTAGACTTAAATTGCAGACGTGACTCCTAAATTGAATCAGACCCAGTCAAGACTCCAGGAGTAATCATAAACTTAGACTAGACACTTCAATAAATTCAGACCACAGGTGATATTATAGTAACCATCCAGACTCCTAAATTCATTTATACCTCAGACCATACCCCTTACTTAATTGGTACTCCAAACCAGGCACCCAAGTTAATTCAGAAACCAGGCCAATAAATAAATTTGGACCCCTAAAGTAATTCATAGCCCAGACCAGATTCTAATTCTGCAACATTAATTCTGACCTCAGACAGACCCCTAAATAAATTTTGTTGCAAAGCTTGCCTGTGCTTCTGGATGGCAGTAGAGGGAACTCAAAGCAAATGGATTTATATGGCTCAATTTAAACACAATAATAAATCACTATGCAGTGAGCTCCTCTTAGTGGTGTCTTTTTTAAAAAAAGATTTAATTCTTGATTTTTCTTAAATGATCTGCAAAGTACGGTCCTCAGCTTTACTGTATTTCAGCTAGATTGGATCATTACAACCAGTTCAACTGAAGGGAGAAAATGTGTGGGATGTGAAAGTTGTAAGGAGTTATACAAAGAAGAATAAGAACTGGACAGATTCTCACATAATATATCTTTTTTGAAAATTAATATTTCTCAAATTAATATGGCAAATGTTGAGTATCATGGTGTGTCCTTTCTCACCAAGGTCTGCACAGTGCCAAGCCAGATTAAAGTTGAACACTTGTTTTATGATACACAGGCAATATACTAGGAATACAATAAGGGTGCATTCACATTAAGTATACGCTGAGCTGATTCTGAACATAAGACACGTTCAGAATCAGCATGTACAAAGCAGATCCCATTCATTTCAATGGGAGCCGGCATACGTGCGCTCCCCATTGAAATGAATGGGCTGCTTTTTTCCCTATTGGTTTCAATGTGATATGCGCGTATCACATTGAAACCAATAGGGAAAAAAGCAGCCCATTCATTTCAATGAGGAGCGCTTGTATGCCAGCTCCCATTGAAATGATTGGGATCTGCTTTGTACATGCTGATTCTGAACGTGTCTTATGTTCAGAATCAGCTCAGCGTATACTTAGTGTGAATGCACCCTAAAGGAGGTCTCACAGAGAACAGTCCCAAAAGCAAGCAATAAAACCTAATTTTCAATATATAATACAGCTAAAAAGTTCAACTCAAATATATATAATACAATGCTGTGAACATCCACATAACCTTTAAGTGTGGTGCATGTAGATCATGCGATTTCATCCACAAGGGCAAGGAGATAACAATGGCATCTGCCTGTACTACTTACCTGGTAAGAGAATTTCAGAGAGGGAAAAACAAAAAACGAGCAGCTAAAATAGTGTAGATCCGTTAAATGTACCAAGATAGGAGTATGGAAAAAAGAAGACTAAACCAGTTGGCCTCTCACCTGAGGCAGTTGTGATTTTGGCACAACCACAAAAGAAGCGTGTATAAACCTAGATGGAGGAGGCAGCTAACACCACTAATGACACTGGACACTGGACCGTGGACCGGAGCAAATCAGGCGAAAAAGACCAAACGGATTAGGGTGGCGCACTCTGGTCAAGAATAATAAATGATGTGGATATAATGGTATGCTTTATTACAACAAGGCACATCGCAGTACAGGAGCATTTCGGGCACATACACACAGCCCTTTCTCAAGTGCATATAATAGTATGTTGTAGGCACGCAGTGGATTAATGTCCACACGTTCTCTGGTATGTGGCACGCCTCTACATGATGCTGAGACAGCATATTTACACATGATCGTGTGCTAGCTGCCAGCCATGAGTTAACATTTGTCATCCATGTGTGGTTTGTGCACCAGCTGTGCTTCCATTGCCCCATTCTTTTGCAGAAGTAAGGCTGCAAATCCAGACAGGACCTGTCCTGAGTTTTGCGGCCACGGCTGTTGACCCAAACATGGGACCATGTAATTCACAGTCATGTGCGTGGGCCGACAGAAATGAATGGGTCAGTGCACTTTATAGGATAGCCGGATAGCACACTGACCTAGCTCACAGTTGTCTGAAAGGAGTCTTAAGCTTGCATAGAAAGAATCCTATGGTTAGCATCAAGCAAAGGGATGACTACTGGATCACTGGTTTTAGACTATCGCTATAACTCTAGAACTCTAATGCTAGAACTCTATTGGGAGGCTTTTTTTTGAAGGTTGATTTTTTAGGCGGATTCAGTGTCAAAATCAGCGCCAGAAAAAACTCAGGCACTGACCCTTCCAGTATGACTACCAGTACCTCATCCCTGCCACTGCTACCACCACCAACAGTCAGCTGTTGTATGATACATTTGGTAATGAATATGGTTAAGGGCTTGTTCACATCACGTTTTGGTTGTATTTTACTCATAGCACACTGACCTATTCATTTCTATGAATTACAGTCACGTGGGCAGGCCAACGGGTCCTAACCCTGTGCTATTTTTGCGGCCCTTGGTTTCATGGCTCCTATTTTTTTTAATGAAAGGGGCCATGGAAGCATGGCCAGTGCACAGGCGGCACGCGGTGACACCTGCGTGGATCCATATGCAACCCATGCCTTTAATTCATGGCTGGCCGACAGGACATGGTCATCTGCAACCGGCCTTAAACATATGATCAAAACATGATGTGAATGGCCCCTTAAAAGTTACACAAAAAAAAACACAAAAATAATTTCTGTCTACATATTTGACACTGTGGTGGCCATTTTTAGTTTGTCCGAAACAAATCACAAAGGATCTTAACTTTTTATGAATTTGGGGTCAAACCCATATTCACCTATACTCTAATCATCTCTAAATTTGCCAAACCTTTGCCACATTTTTTGCACCACCCAAAATAATTATCAAAACACGCTTGACAGAAAGGAGAATCCATTTTTAGTTTTTGAAAATTAAATCAATTAATTAGTCAAAAAAGATCACAAAACTGCTTAAGCTGATGAAACAGTTGTAGCTATCAAACCAGTAAGCACAGAGGCCTCTGAACTGTTTGACCTTTGTAGAAGGAAACTGGTGGTGAAGTGGTTAATTAACCAGAACTAGTTTCTGGCTTCTAAAAACTCGAATTGTTGGACAAGACTCTCTTATCACAAATAAAGGAAAGAGATTTGTAGTGAAATGACTCAATGTGACTGTTGGTATTGTGAACTTTGTAGACCTCTCCTAGAACACAACTAATTCCCCCTGCACTTTTACCGAAATCTAATGACGTACGTCACGTCAGAGCTTCACACACACAGGAAGTTTAGAGCTGCATCTGTGAAAACCAAACTAAGGCTTGTAAACTGAATATTCTATATTCTGATGTTTCCTCTTAATCCCAAGCGCGACACCTAAAATATAACACATGCAAACAAACATGACATATTCTTTTCCTTAGAAGGCGATAACTTAAATGTTTTCTAAACCTTTAAAGATATATTTTGTTGTGTTGACACATTGAACATTAAAAAATGTGACCAAGACGGTAAACAATCTAACTACAAAAGTAAATAAAAATTGTATGTAGATCTAGCAGTGCTGTTATTGTCAGGTGCAGCGAAGCTGAATTTGCTATTTCATACAATAGACTGCAGAATTTATGTAAAACTTACATAGGCGTGCAGTAAAACCTGTGTTAAGTTGTATAGGTATTAACTATACTTGATTTCTGCACAGGCTAAGACTATATTCACATGACTAAGATGCTGTGAAAAACCACAGATCCCTCATACATTTGAGTGACGAAAAATTGGACATTACCTATATTTTGATGGTCCGTTATAAAAGAGCACATTACACTAGGTCTGTTAACACCTTCCTAACATCATCTGTACAATTATAATGGATTAAGGTTATTTAAATATAGCCTGTGCAGGGAAAGTAGCTTGGTAGCAGCAGTGGTGCGGACCCAACCAGTCAGCGACAGGGACACAAAATATGCAGGAAAGAGGTTTATTTATAGAAAAAAATCCCTGAAAAATAAACAAACCTTGACTTCAGGCACAACATTAGCAAAATAAAATATAGCCTTAACTTGAGACAAAACAATAAGAACCAAAAACCTGCTTGTCTGAACAACTAACTGTTATGGTTGAGCGATCGTGTTCGGAAAAGATCGGATTCCGATCGGCGATCGAGAAAATTTCGCAATCTCAATCAGAATTCCGAACATGATCTTTTTAAGTGGGATCGAGATCGGTCATTATTTCCCACAATGCTTTGCTACTGGCCAAGCATTGTGGGAAAAGCTAACAATGTTAGCCTTCACACTGACTATACGCTCCGCTCATTCTGAGCAGAGTGTATACTCAGTGTGAAGGCTCCGCTGCTGTTCCATAGGAATGAATGGAAGCAGCCGGCACACAGCCTTAACCCCCTGTTCACCGGCTGCGTCCATTCATTCTAATGGGAGACTAGCTAACATCTCTAGTAGCTACTTACCTGCAGTTGATGGCTGGTCCGGTGCTCGGTGTTTTCGTTCTTCTTCGCCTCGCTGCCCCTGCCTCCCAGGTTAGTGTGAAAGAGCTAGGAAGAAGGCGAGGCTTGTGGCTTAGGCGAGTGTGGGCGGGTACAGGGCAGGGAGACGTGACGTCTCCCCTCCCAATACCCGCCCACACTCTCCTAACCTGGGTTGCAGGGGGCAGCGAGGCAAAGAAAAACGAGAACACCGGGCACCAGACCAGCCATCTCTGCAGGTAAGTGGACACCAGGGGGACTAAGTAGCCAGAGGATTAAAAAAAAAATCCTCTGGCTACTTAGTGATTAAGAAAAATCACTACACAGCGTGGATTCTAACAATTAAAGCATTCAATTGTTAGATTCCATGCTGTATAGTGAATAGGATTGTTTTTAAAATCTGATCTCTGATTAGTAAAAAAATCACATTGACTTGCATTGGGATCGGAATTGGGATCGAGATCGGGTTTGAATGAAAAATTATCGGAAATCGGATTTCAAAATCGATCCTGAAAAATCAAGATCGGGTCAACCCTACTAACTATACAATAATAAACTAATTATACATGTGGCTTACTAACAGCCACAGGAACAAAACAAAAAAGTACGATACACTCTCACTGGACTCAGAGTAACAGGACAGACTCAGATGCCTCCTCTCATTCCCTGGATTTGCCCTAAAGTGCAGTCTTTTCAGCCTTATATTGAACAGTAATGAGCCTATGACCCACACCTGGGCTGAAGCCTACTCCAGGCTCGCCATGGACCATACGTAAGTCAGAAATCTGAGACTGATATAGCGGGACTCCAGCACTCAGCCTGTCACCTTCTCAAACTTGGCAGAGACCAGCACTAATACTCGCGTTCAGTGTCTACAGTGATCGTGGGCATTAAGGCCTCTGGTGCCGACTGATTGACCGAGGCACCATTTTTGTGCATGGGCGCAGTCATTTTGTTGTAGATTTCCAGCAGCTGGAATGAGATTTCAGCTGAACAATCAGTTGACGTGACAAAAGCCTATGTATTAACATTGTAATGCATTTCATTAGTGATCAGAGCCCTATAGTTCAAAACATGTAGGCGGTCTAATATATATAGTAAAAAAAAACAAAATTAAAAATTCAAATCACCCCCCTTTTCCTAGAACACATATAAAAGTATTTAAATACTGTGAAACACATATAGTATACATTAGGTTTCCAAAAACTCTTGTTTTTCAACCTTACAAAAATATTCAGTTATATTTATTAGTGAAAAATGGCACGGTTGTGTGCAGAAGACTTACGTGAAAGATCTGTACCTTTCTTTCAGAAATTCCACGCTGGCAACATAGTCATTTGGAAAGTGCTTTGTCATGTTACCATACAATGTTATATTACTATAAGTTCAAGTGCAAAAAACATCTTAAAGGGGTATTCCCATGAACATAACCATTTCTAAATTTGTAGATAATTAAAAGTTAAACATTTTTCAAATATAAGTAATTAAAAAATTTATTTTATCTAAACCAGTCAAGTCTCTTGTCTTGACCTGTTGCCAGTGGACACGATCATGAATTCAGGACCTTTCTAAGGTCAGATAAGCAGCGTTGATGTCCTTATTGTGGCTGTGATATCTTCTGATACATGTTATCTGCTTGATAACCCAGCTATAATAATAAAATCATGGCTGAGTTTCTGACAAGTCCTAGAACATAGAAAGTTCCTGCATTCATGGTCTTATCCATTGGCAACCGATCAAGACAACAGACATCACCACTGATATAGGTAGAGAAAATCTTGAAAATTCTGCTAAACTTTTAACTACTTATATTTGCAAAAATGTTTTACTTTTAATTATGTACAAATATAACTATGGTTATGTACAGGGGAATACCCCTTTAAGGAAAAGCTAAAGCACCCCCGTTACTGGAGCATTTAATTCCTTATAAAGAGGTCAGACCAACCTTAGCAATGTGGGGGATCTTGAAAGCTGTTTTTAGAATAATTAAAATATAGAAGACAGCAGAACAAAAAACACCCAGTCCTACATAGTCCATCCATTTTTTTTCTTTTTTTTTTTGTCTTAGGATAGACCTGTTTACAGGTTATAAGCTACATTCAATTACTGTGCATTTGCCAACTACATACGTTGGTAGTTTGTTCTAAGCATCTACTACTATTTTCATAAAATACTATTTCCCGATATTGCCTTTGATCTCCCCACAATTAACTTCAGGGGGTGTCTCCTTGTTCTTGAATTTGGGTTTGTATTAATAACGAGAGATGATAGAAATGAATGGACATAGCCGGCATGCGGGGGGTTAAGCAGCCGGCCACCGGCAAAGTCTGTGTGCCGGCCGCTTCCATTCATTTCTATGGGAGCGTGCGATTCGAAACGATTGTTTCGAATAGTGTTTGCTCATCTCTATTAATAACACTTCTGTTCTGAGCTCTATTTACACCTTTAACATTTAAAGGTTTTCATCATACCCCTCTTATCCTTTCTTGGCCAAGGGTTGTCCAAGAAATTTTGGTTTATGGCCTATCCGTGGGATAGAACATACATATCTTAAAGATCCTAAGAATAGACCATGAATAAAATCATTTCTGATCACCCCTGTTAAGCTCTACATAGAGAAGGGAAATAGGAAAATTCTGGGCTCGGCCGGACCCCACGTGGCATAAACAGAAAAAAAAGCGGCATTTTACAGTCACAGCAAATCGCTTGGGATTCTAGTGAATTCCATCCCCTGCAGACACGCCTGTGATGTCCAAAAAAGTCAGCAGAGGAAAACTTTGCAAGCTTTCTGTCAAAAGCACTGCGGGAAGAACTGTGATACTTTACCTCCACAGTTTTTCCACAGCGCTTTTCTGCTGTGGCCCGCTACGTGGGTCCTTTACCTAAAACTGATAAGGAGAAGGACTTATAAGATCAAAATAAGATCATGGTGGGTATCAAAAGGGGAATGGATGTGACCATAGTTTTGATACTTTGCAAATCACTAGTCCAATGGCATATAGAATATTGTGTACAGTTTTGGGCACCTGAGCACAAGAAACACATTGAAGAGCTTGAGGGTAGAAAGGCAACCCTAGGTTAAACTATGTCTAAATGAAGACAATTGAAGTTTTTGCTTTCCTCTGTATTAATATGGCAGGATAATAGGCTGGACTGAATAGACATATGTCTTTAATTTTCAGCCTTTCAAGCAATGTTACTATGTCACTGAGACATGTCACGATCTCCGATCACTAAGCCTCTATTCACAGGGTGGAATTCACAGTGTCAAATTCCAGCATGATTCTGCCTCCCATTTTTTTCAAATGGAGCCAGAAATCACAGCAGGAGTGTCCTGCTCGTTCTTGAGCTTGTGGCCAATTCTGCCGCAGAGTCCGTGGCTCGAGACTCTTACTGATTAGGTCCATTCATCTGGGCCTTATTAGTGGAGGAACATCATGGTGGAATGCTGATACTATGTGACAGCATTCCATCATGGGGTGCTAGAGAGGAAAATGAAGAGGAATCCAAGGCGCAAGTCCTTTTTATTTTCTATTGTGTGAACAGAAGACATCCTAAGAGTAGCAATATATGTTCACAACCTCTGTTTCACTGATGCCATTGGTGGGGCACTTTCCGTCATCAGTACTGTTAGCATCAGTACCAATAGAAATCAATAGCCAAGTGTGACACTTCAGTATTCATATTACCTTAGCCATGGATGCAAATGTACTGGGCAGTGCCTGTTTGGCTGCTGAATGTTATCAGCATTGGAGCTATCGACACCATTCAATTGATTCCGACAATGGCTTGTCAAGAGGTGGGATATGATCTACAGTGTGACCGCTCTTACCTTTTATTTTATAGAATATAGTCACGAACAATGTCTTTAAGAAAAACTATTTAATATATTGTGTCTATTTTAGATGTGTAGGAACAACATACAGTAAAATGTGCCTTCTTAACTATAAATGCTCCCAGTACCTAAAGCTGAATCTTCCTATGGTCATATTAATGTTCTAGAACAAGTTGGATGGAAAGCTTACATTACTTATTCCATTCTGTTATTCTGCTGCTGCCAAACCCTCCGATGTCTCTTAGCAATACATACCCCAGTCATATGCAGTCACGTCCCCACTATCATGATCACAGGTAACCCTAGTGAAATGCACTTTAATCTGATGAACAGCGCGCACAAGCATTTCTGATTCATCATTTCTTATTATAGAGTATCAAGAGAATAGGACTTGGCAAAGTTGCTAAGTCTTCTAACAGCGCATGGGATCTTTTACTAGGCTTTGTGTGGTGCAGACATTTTCCTGTGAGACTTTAGAAAAGAAGAAAAACCTTTTATACATTCCTTTAGAGCAAACTGAACAGATGACTTTGTGCAATGTGCGCTGCTTTAATGGGATGAGGATAATCAGGCCATCCACCTTAATAGGGCAAATATTGGGCAACAGATTCCATTCTATTAAAATAAATGGGTTTAATGCTTCTTTAATGGGACGCCCCTTATCAAATAAGCCCTTTAGGTAATATTTTTTTCTGCCTTAATTGCTCCTATTATAGGTGTGAATAGTGCAGCTCTCTCCTACTGTGCAATTTGTAAATGATCCATCAGCTTATAACAGCTTGTTAACATCCTCTTTTTTTGCTTCTCAAGGCACCCTCCTGCTCACAGCAGTCTCACACGCGTCTGATCCATTATATTCTCTGCTCTTGTGACCCTGCCTGACATTTTCTTTTTTCCTTGCTTACAATACATATACATGTACACTTGTTTCAAAATTATTTTAGAAGATTTTTGTTTGAAATGTTCTGCTGGCGTTCCTTTTCAAATGTACCTTCCACAGGAACATTAAGAACAAGAAGTGGTGTGTGGAGACATGCAGACTTTTCGGCATTGTTCCTATGTGTGTCATACTGTTATTTGAGGACACTATGGTGCTATAAATGTGGAAACTATAGAAAATGATTGCATATATTTTCTAAGAGTTTCAGAATGTTCTGTACCTTTCACATACTGTATAATGTCTGGAAATATCTAAACTTCTGTAATGTTTAGTACTCAAATTTTCTGGGTTCTCTGGATGTCTGTGATCTTTCTCAATCCAATTCCCAATGGGATGTTCCTGTCTTAGACATCTATGGAATATTCACAGTCTCATAAAATCAGATCCCACCTTTGGAACCAACACCCATCTCCAGATTGGGAGTCCCCTGACAATCCAATCCTGCCTGGTGCCTTAGCCACTGTGAATGGCATAGGTGGTAGCGCATGCTAGACTCTCTTCATTTACTTCTATTGGGGCATGCTCTGCAGCTGCGTCACAAAACAGGATTAGGATTCAGACCTTCAGTTCTGTAGATAGGTGAAGTTCCCATACACTAGGTGTGAAAAAGGAAAAGCCCTAAGTCGCAAACTGCAGCCAAAAAATACTGCAGGAAAAACTGTGGCAGAAACACATTGTGGTTTTCCCCGAAGTGCTTTTCATTGAATATCCGCAGAGTTTTCCTCTGCAGACTGTCTGCTTCAATTAATTATACAGAAAGCATCAGCATTTCCGTAGATATAATTGACATCCAGCAAAGTACAAAAACACAACGAACAACGATTTTTTAAATCATAGCCTGTCTGTTTTGGATATTTTTCTGTAATGTGTGGATGGGATTAGCTATACTTTTGTTGTGTGACCCTAGCTTTGTGTGACCCTGGCCTTAACCACGGATTCTCAGCTCACATGAGCACTGCTGCTCAGGAGTGTTGCTGTCTCTTGCTCCATTGGCTCTTCCATTATGCTATGATAAGTAACTGTACTGGTCGCACCAAAGTCCCCAGACTGGACTGCTGAAAGGTATGGGAAACTCCTAATACAGTGAGCTTTCCTACACCCGTGTGATAGTAATAATAATAAATGTTATTTATATAGCGCCAACATATTCCGCAGTGCTGTACAATTTGTAGGGTTCAAATACAGACAGAAAGATACATTACAAAGAAAGTCATTTCACACAATGGGACTGAGGGCCCTGCTCGCAAGAGCTTACAATCTATGAGGTATAGGGGGTGACACAAGAGGCAGCAGGGGCGGCATTGCTTATGCAGAGGTCAGACACTTTCGTAATAGAGGTTACTGTCATTACATAAACATAAAACTTTATGAGCCATCACTAGTGGTGTCCTTTAACATGTGGATGGAGCTTGGACCTATAAAGTTAGCCTGAAATGGCATCATATCATGTGGGGTAATGTGGGAGCGGGGACAGAGGAGGGTTAAATTTTGGGGATTCTAATTATAGTATGGAAGGGTTTACGTTAGAAATTGTGATAGGCCTGTCTGAAAAGATGTGTCTTTAGTTTGCGTTTGAAACTGTAGAAATTGGGAGTTGATCTGATTGTCCGGGGTAGAACATTCCAGAGAATTGGTGCAACTCGGGAGAAGTCTTGTATACGAGTGTGGGAGGTTACGATAATAGAGGATGTAAGTGTTAGGTGATTGAGTGAGCGGAGAGCACGGGATGGGCGGTAGACAGAGATGAGGGAGCAAATGTAGGGAGGTGCAGCATTATGGAGAGGCTTGTGGATGAGAGTGATAACTTTATATTTTATTCTGTAATGAATAGGCAGCCAATGTAGCGACTGGCATAGACCAGAGGCATCACTGTAGCATCTAGCCTGATAGATGAGCCTGGCTGCTGCATTCAGAATAGATTGTAGAGGGGAGAGTTTAGTGAGGGAAGACTGATTAGTAAGGAGTTACAGTAATAATAATAATAAAATTTATTATTATGTTTATTACCCCAAGGCAGCGGGCATGCTGCCTAGGAGTTATAGTAAGGCCTGAGACTACAATGGATATATCAGGGACAGATCTATTAGATAGTGGAAACAGTAGTAGTTCAGTCTTAGACAGATTTAGTTTCAGATAGAGCAAGGACATGATATTAGAGACAGCAGAAAGACAGTCACTGGTGTTCTATATGAGTGCAGGGGTGTTGTCATGGGAAGATGTGTATAATTGGTTGTCATCAGCATAAAGATGGTACCTGAAGCCAAATCTGGCGATGGTTTATCCAATAGGGGCTGTGTAGAGAGAAAAGAGCAGGGGGCCTAGGACCAAGCCCTGAGGAACCCCAATAGCAAGGGAAAGAGGGGAGGAAACAGAGCCCGCAAATGATACACTGAAAGTGCGGTCTGAGAGATAAGAGGAGAACCAGGAGAGTGCAGTGTTGTTGAGGCCAACTGAGCGGAGCATAGTCAGAAGAAGTTGATGGTCAACAGTGTCAAAAGCTGCAGAGAGGTCCAGAAGAATAAGAAGAGAGAAGTCACTATTGGATTTAGCCATTAGGAGATCATTGGAGACTTTTGTGAGAGCCGTTTCAGTAGAGTGCAGAGCACAGAAACCAGATTGTAAGGGGTCAAGCAGAGAGTTAGCAGAGAGACAGCGGATTATACGAGAATAGACCAGGCGTTCCAAGAGTTTAGAGATGAAGGGAAGGTTAGAGACGGGTCGATAGTTAGCAGCACAGGACGGGTCCAGGGAGGGTTTTTTCAATAGCGGAGTTATAACAGCATACTTGAAGGAGGATGGGAAGATTCCAGAAGAGAGAGAGAGGTTAAATATTTTAGTAAGGTAAGTCGTGACAGCAGGCGACAGAGATTGGAGAAGGTGCGAGGGGAAGGGGTCACTACTGTAGGTTGTAGGGCGAGATGAAGAAAGTAGCTGGGAGACTTCCTCTTCTGTAACAGGTTCAAAAGAGGAGAATGGACAGTCTGAAGTGCGGTTGGTGAGGGGATCAGTACTATGGTAGGTGTGGGAATCAATGGCACCTGGGGCTTGGGCAGTTATTTCCTGACAGATCTTATCAATTTTATCATGGAAATAAGTGGCCAGGTCATCAGCACTAAGGTCTGTGAATGGCGTCTGCACCTCGGATGTGAGTAAGGAGTGAAAAATTTAAAAAAGCCTTTTAGGGTTGCTGGAGAGAGAAGAGATGAGCATGGTAAAGTAGTCTTGTTTGGCGAGGTGAAGGGCAGAACTATATGTTTTAAGCATAAATTTGAAGTGGAGGAAATCTGCAGGTGAGCATGATTTTCTCCAGAGACATTTGGCACACCTAGAGCACTGCTGAAGAAATCGTGTCTGTGGCGTGTGCCAGGTTTGCTGCCTCCTATGTGGGACTTTACGAGTGGAGGGGGGAGCCACCTCATCCAATGCATTTTTAAGGGTTTCATTATAGTGACTGGTGGCCAGATTGGGACAGGAGATTGAGGAGATGGGGGACAGAGAGGACTGTAAAGTATCTGATTGGTGCTGGGTGTCGACAGCATGCAAATTCCTATATATGTGATGGGTAGGGGTATCTTGTGAAGGGGAGAGAGCAGTGATGGTGAGAGATAGAAGGATAGTAAAATGTCATGCCACAGCATGCCTACACTGTTCCTCAGGAAGTGTGATAAGACACCACATACTACCAATAGGCGCCACAGAGCTTTGCCTGTGGAGAAATCACACCATTTCTCATTCAGAAAGTAAAGACGTGAAGCGATGGCTCACCAATAACAGTTAAGGGGTGTTATAAATATTCATTTCCGTAAGTATAATTGACAAGATGCGTTTATCATTGATGCAGTGTTTCCATTGCAGATTTTTTTTCTGCAATGTGAAGATGTTATTTAGTCAAAAACTGATCCACTTTGCAGGTAATGTAAAATGAAAAGTTTTTTTGCTGTAGTATTTCCACAATGGCCAAAACGATGCATTTCAGCAACATGGGGCCCTGGTCTAATATAGTAAAACAGTGTATTCTGGCCGGTGATCTGACAGAGAATCTTCTTTCGGGTCCCTAGTCTTTTTTGATATTTTGTCAAGGCATGTGAACTATATAGCCAGTCAATGACTGAACAATGCAGGGCATAACTAGAAAAGACTGGACCCCCCAGCAAATTTTTGACTTGGTCCCCAGACAGTATAACACCCCATTTACACACATACACACACACACGCACTATATTGTCCCAAAGTGGCCTCCAGACAGTATAATCTCCCATAGTGTCCCATCTACATAGTATAATGTCCCATAATGGCCTCTCCACACAGTATACTACTGTAACATAGCAGCCCCTCCACACAGTATACTGACCCATAACAGCCTCTCCACACAGTATACTGTCCCATAGCAGCCTCTCTACACTGTATAATGTCCCACAATGGCTCTTCCACATGGCATTATGTCCCACAGTGGCCCAGCAATGGTATTATGTCTCCAGTGGCCCCTCTACATGGTATTATGTCCTACAGTAGCTCTTCCACACAGTATAATGTCCCCCAGTAGCCACCGCACATGGTATTATGTCTGACAGTGGCCCCCTAAATACAGTATTATGCTCTGACGGGCTATTATTATATTCTAGGACCTTTTCAGACCGCAGAGCATATTATAATGATCGGAGATCCAGGGGATGTTATAAACCAGTCTTACTTATCTCTACTGCGCAGTGGCACATTCCCTGCTGCTTCCAGTCCTCTTCAACATTGGGCCTGGCCCACGACACGCCTGGGATTATACCAAAGAGGCGCGGAGACTGCTGGGAGTAATGGTGGAGCACAAGAGTGGTGAATAACACTGGGCCTCTGATCATTATACTCTGGGGTCTGAAAAGACCCCAGAGTATAAAAATAGCAGTATTTGTTGGGGTTCACGGGCCCACGGCCTCACTTACCAATCCTCGCTCCTTCTCACAGCTGCATCTGCTTCACCTTCTGCCTTCCCAGCTACATGATAGAGGATGCAGAAAGCGAAGTGGAGGTGGTCGTGAGCAGCTGTGGGGATTGGTAGGTAAATATGTCCCGTTACCTGCTTGGGTTACTTCAGCAGGTGATGACTTATTAAAACAAACAAAAAAAGTAATCAGGGGCCCCCTAAGATCCAAGGCCCTGTGTCAGCTGCTACCACTGCTACTCCAGTATAGCAAAGATGTTGTGTTTATACAGAGGACTACTACTCAGTCAGAGATTGGTTTAGTCACGTGCAGGCCAAAGGTCAAGAACACTTTGTTATTTTAATGCAATGATATAGGATACAAACACCCACTACCTATGTGCCTTGTCTTTCAAGATCTGCACTCCAATAGCACCATAGTACCATTATATTTTCAGCTGGCAATGGCCTGCTTATTAATGAAAACTACATTTCCCAGGTGCACCTTGCTCTGTATGCTTTCTAACTGTCCATTCCTCCTAACAGAAATCATTCATGTACTGCACATGCTCCTTTTGGTAGAAGAGCATGGTTATGTAGATCTGATCTAATAAGCAGCTATAGGGAAGACAAACTGAGTATGGGCATTCTGAATGGAGATGGACTACAGGTCCTATCCATTGTCAACAATGCTCAAACAGTAGTAGGGAAAGGGGGATTTCATTTGGCTTTTTTGGCTTTTGCTAATTTCTTTCAATGGGTGATATTTTGCAGAATTCATAGACACAGGATACAGGATATGCACCCTAAAATGGTGCCAATGACAACACATTCTGTGAAAACAAGCCCTCCTATAGCTATTGTAAGCTGATGGTTGGCAAAATAATGGAGGGGGCGTACATCTCGCCCAGACTATTCAGGTGGGCAAGATGAGAGAAAGTCCAGGGATGACTTGTTCTCAGCAGACATCTTTTGTCTGCTGAGCATTTTTGTTACATGTTCAGTATTGGGCTGGATTTTTTAGGAATGGTAGGTAGGATTGGCAGTGGGATCTGTCATTCCACACCCCCTCCAGTTCACACATTGTGGATGTTTCTGCAGCGTGTCAGCTGCTGTGGATTGTCCTCATCAGTGAGGTTTAAAAGTTCAGCTCCAGCAGCAAGACTTTGAACAGAGCTGGGCTGCAGGGCCAGCTGGAAGGTCACACTGTGGGAGCTGTGTCTTGTACCCTTCAATTTTGCCATTGAATCTGCTATCATAGGTGAGGTAACCTATTGATGTGTGTAGTTAGATCCTAGCCGGGCAGGTATTTGTTTTGTATGTTTTCTTTTCCTTTTTGTGTTGCTGCACAGTTTTTTGTGGAGTAAAAATAAAACTCTATCTGTTCGGACTAAAAATCTGGACTTGCGTGTCTATGCCACCCCACCTAGCAATCTCAGATCCTGACACTATGTTAATAGAAAAGTAAAAATGTTATGGTTTTTGAAAGGTTACACTGCTAGGTTCACACATACGTTTGGGTTTTGCCTGGTTTCCACCCTATTTCTGCCGAAAAGGCGCTATTTTCAGGACTTTTCTCTATGTATTTTTAAAGCGGAATGGTGAATGGAATCCCCCCCATGGAGACTGAGCGTAGGTTTGGCCTACAATGGCAAAATGAAAAACAAAAAAACTCCTTTGTCATTAACCCCTACTTGACATCCACCACAATAGAATAGAAGATATTGGGTCTATTAAATATGTCAGCCACTCAGAATCTTTGTGACCACCATAGGATCCAGATCTCCGCTGTACACTGGTCAAAGATGACCAAGGCGCATTTTTTCTAGTGGTGAATAGGTGCCACCATTTTAGGGTGTATTGCTGGCCTCTGGAAAGAGATTCAGGGGCAGAAATCCATTACAATTTTTTTTCCAACTTTTCAGTACATTGTAATGTTACCATTTAATAATCCCTGCAAAGTATAGTTTGTCCCACAAAAGTTAAGCCCTCATGCAGCACAGAGAACAGAAAAATAAAATGGCTTTATGGCTTTCAGAAGGTGAGGAGGGGTTAAAGTAGTTGTCCAGTGTTAGCAAATAAATTTGTATAATCAAAAGTTATGTAATTTTCTAATATTCTTTTCAATTCTTCACAGTTTACTTCATCTCTGCTTGCTGTCATTGATTTTGGTTACTTCCTGTGAATACAAAACAATCCATGGTCATGTGATATACAGTCCACAGTCATGAGATGTACAATCCATGGTCATGTGATATACAGTCCACAGTCATGAGATGTACAATCCATGGTCATGTGATATACAGTCCACAGTCATGAGACGTACAATCCATGGTCATGTAATATACAGTCCACAGTCATGAGACGTACAATCCATGGTCATGTGATATACAGTCCACAGTCATGAGACGTACAATCCATGGTCATGTGATATACAGTCCACAGTCATGAGACGTACAATCCATGGTCATGTAATATACAGTCCACAGTCATGAGACGTACAATCCATGGTCATGTGATATACAGTCCACAGTCATGAGAAGTACAATCCATGGTCATGTGATATACAGTCCACAGTCATGAGACGTACAATCCATGGTCATGTAATATACAGTCCACAGTCATGAGACGTACAATCCATGGTCATGTGATATACAGTCCACAGTCATGAGAAGTACAATCCATGGTCATGTGATATACAGTCCACAGTCATGAGAAGTACAATCCATGGTCATGTGATATACAGTCCACAGTCATGAGAAGTACAATCCATGGTCATGTGATATACAGTCCACAGTCATGAGACGTACAATCCATGGTCATGTGATATACAGTCCACAGTCATGAGACGTACAATCCATGGTCATGTGATGGGCTCACATGACCATGGACTGTACATCACATGACCGTGGACTGTATATCACATGACCATAGACTGATTTTATCCTCTTGGAGTAATCAGAATGAATGACAGCAAACAGAGATGTAGAAAACTATGAGAAATTGATACTAAAAGTATATTGGAAAATTGTACAACTTTTCATTACAGAAACAATAACATTTACTTGCTGAAACTGAACAATCCCTTTAAGGTCAAAACAGGCCTTCTACATAGGATTTAAGAAAATCTTCAAAATATGAGCTGTGGGGGTTTTGTTGATGACTGAGCTGTGAACCAGTGTTATAAAACTTTCTAGGTTCATCTATTTTCTTATGTTTAAATGCAGAACATTCTGTAATTTTCCATTTGATATAATAACATAGAGATAGAATGGTATACTCACAGAAATTGCTCATATCTTTATGTGAATAATGTACTATATATTGCTGCTTATCTGCAAGAAATCTTACTTAGTGGTTTTACATAGAGAACTGTAATATGGGGCATATGAGCACAAGTTCTAGAAAGCACGCATCTGTTAGAATAGTGATGGCCAACCTTATGAGCTTGGTGTGTCAAAATTCGTAAAAAAAATAAAAATGAGCATAACTTGGGTAGGTTGTCACTTCTTGAAAAATCCATAATTTTGTGATATTTGTATCTCTAATAACAAAAAGTTATACTTTTAATATATGTACTGTCAGTGGTGTAACTAGGAATGGCGGGGCCCCAAGGTGAACATTTGAGATGGCCCTCTTTACTCCAGTGGGTAACGGCCTATTAAAAAAAAAAAAATCTGCAGCAGTAGCTGGCCCCTAATGTCCTGGGTCCTGTCGACCACAGTAGTTATGCCCCTGTGTACTTTATTTATTAATAAAGCAAAAATAATTCTTTACCTTACTGCTTAGTGACTTTTTGTTGCTGAATTTCATTTGCTAAATCTTCAACTGAAGGCTGGTATTTCATACACCTCAAGACCAGTGAGGTCTTTGCAGATTTAACTGTCTCTGATGGGGTGTTCTCTTCCCCCAGTATTGCTGAGCAGTAACTTTGCTGGGGTACATTGGCAGCACAGCGAAGTCTTGGCAGTATTAACTGTCTCTGATGGGGTGTTCTCTTCAATCAGTATTGCTGAGCGGTTTTGGGGTACACTGGCAGCAGGGTGAGATTTTGGTAGCTGCTTTAATGGCTGGGGTGTAAGGAGCACACAAGCCTGCGATGACTCTCCTATCTCCCTGAAGTCACTGAAATGGACCTTGGTCCAGCTGTATACCACTCACAGGGCAACTGGGACACAGTTCTAGTGTTCCCAGGTGTCTGGGTGCAGTAAAGAAGTAAATTTAGTTCTGTCTTCACAGCCTAATGTCCTAAAACTCTAACAACTAACTTCTCTAAAGGAAGAAAGATGGCCACCATTCGCACAGCACACTGACTATAAGCAGGAACGATACTCGCTCTCGGTGGGAAGGAGGATAGTCGCCCTGCCTCCAGATGCTGTCGGCTTGATGCTTGTCAGCAAAAACGTCACACGTGTCATAGGTTAGCCATCAGGGTGTTAGAACCATGCCTACTTAGTTAGTAATAACATATTACAATTCAATATTTTACTCCTTAAAGCTTCGGACTCATAAGAAAGGTTTATATCTGAAACTTTAATATAACACACTTGCATGCCCAATTTTTTGCTCTAACCTTTCCTCCATGATATAGCCTAAGAATGGTTGCCCAAGATGCAGCATGGAAGCCAAATGCAAAAAATCATCTGCAGAAAATCATGCCTCAAAATCAGCTCCAAATTCGAGCTGGAATCTTCCGCCCTTTGTTTTCATTGGGGCAGCACAGAACGCTTCATAAAGCATTTGCCACTCACTGACATTTTTGAGTCAGTGAGTGGCAAATGCAGTGATAGTAGCCTGTTAAGTGCAGTGATAGTAGCCTGTTATCTAACACATAATATCCTGCGTTATATGGTATTTATATTAGTTTTATATAGGGATATATTTTACCAATAAATATAAGCTGTTATCATAATTTCACCATGTCATTTTAAGGGGTAAAATATACACATATGTGCAAGTGTTCCTGGAAATCTGGATAGTATACATCTACAGTATATTAACGTTAATAGCATGTCAATTTAAACCACAATAAGTCACAAGCATCGTGCAATCACACATAATTAAACTGCACGCCGTCTATGAGGGAAATTTAAATCAAAAATCCATTCAAGATTAATGGAGACCTTTTTAAAATGTTGCTTTTTATACTATAAAATGTATTGGGCAAAACGTAATCCATTAGCTAAAAATGTGTGAATCTTGTTAAATGAAATCTCTAATAATTATTGGGGAATATGATTTATAATGTCTATAAATCAATGTAAACGTGTTTCACCGCAAATCTGATGTAGAATATGATATAATAATGCAGTTAATACAGTTCAGATCAATAATGCTAAAGTTTGCTAAATTATTGGTAAATTACAATAAAATTCTAGTATATATATATATATATATATATATATATATATATATATATATATGTATATATACTATGCAACAGGTAAAATTGTGTCATATTTAAATTCAATTTTAGAAATTTGAAAACATAGTTACAATGATCCTTTGTGATTCTCTTGCATGTTTTAGCTTAGGGTTCATTCACGCTTGCGCTCGATGTCTGGTGTGTGCAATTTGCCAGGTTTCCATCCTCAGGCCCGGCGAAACTGGACAGGGGATGGAAACCCAGTGGTCAGCTTTAAAACCCTTTCGCTTGAATGTGTTTGTAAAGGTGACCACTGGTCTCCGCCTGCGGCCTCTCCATGGGTAAACAGTTTTTTTTAGCCAGACACAAAGTCCTGCGTGTCCAACTTTGTGTCCAGCTAAAAAAAAAACTATTTCCCCGCGGTTAGGCCACAGGCAGACTCCGGCAGTCACCTTTACAAACCCATTCAAGTGAATGGGTCTTAAAGATGACCGCCGGGTTTTCCTCCCCTGTCCAGTTTTGCCCGGGCTGAGGATGGAAACCTCACACCGTACACCGAGCGCAAGTGTGAACAAACCCTTAGACTTCTAATCTAGTTTGTTATCCAGCTCTGGTATGAGTTAATTTAAATATTTTTCTCATTGAATATTGCCTGAAAAATCCATACATTACTGTGTCTCTTCAAGGAGAACACTTTCCCTCTATCTCGTTTATACAAATAATTATTTCTTTTGGTAGAATGAGAACTTATGATAGCACATAACTTTGGCTTGCTTAGCCAAAGTTATTGTTATGGTTATATCCTGACTACTATTAGAAGTTATCCAGGCTATTACAATATTAAGACAAGTGCAGAGGGCTCTGAAAATAAAAAAAGAAAGTTATACTTACTCCTTTTCCTTGCCACCAATGTGGAACGCCATCCTCATTGCTGGGATCTGTTTACATGACCGGTGTTCTAAACCACATTTCCCCACTGAAGCCAAACACTGGCCTTAGTGGTGTGCAGAAAGAAACTTTCTTCTGTGTTAAAAACAAGGTACGAGAGAGGCTATCTGAACCTGGGATTAGTGCGGATATCTTACAATAAAGAATGAAGTACTGTCATGGAATTGCTAGAAGAGCAATTCCCCAGTAGCTGTTAGTTAACCCTGGGAGGAAGGGAATGACAAGACAGTGAGTCCTAAGCTGAATCCATACCCTATCCATGCCTACTTGCCTCACTGCCCTAGGCCGGAGAGGACAACTGGGCGGCAGTCCCTTCTTATGATATAGGTGATAACACAGAAAGCAGACAGAGACAAATAACAACAAGTGGGTGGTCGGCAAGTCAAGGGGCCGGAACCAGTCGAGCAGTGCAGTAGAGAATCACGATCCAAGAGAGTAGTCACAAAAAAAGCTAAAGGTCAGAAATGTAAATTCAGTGACCGTATAGAGCCAGCACACACAGAAAAACAATAGCCAGTATTAGGGAGTGAGCTGGAAATGTGTTTAAAGGAATCGGCTCTAGAATTGATTGGCTAGGAGGAATGTACTAGGAGGAACTCCCTAGTAGCCAAAGGAACAAAAGCACTGGCTGGACTGACACACAGCAACGGATCCTCAGCTATGTAGCAACAGCAAGTGCAAAGGATCCCAACTGAACATGCCTTCTGTACAGCAGCATACGAGCGGAGGATGGCTCAGAGGCCCGAATAGGCAAAGATATTACAAGTCCCCAACAGACCTAATAATATCATGTATGTCGCACTACTCTGAGTCCCTGTTGGCTTATAAAGTGATTTTAAAAAATAGCTTGATATTTCCGCTTGATCAAGGCCATGTGCCTGACATTGGGTGTCACATCTGCCTCATTGACTGACAAATAGCGTTGCCCTCCTATAGGAGGAGCATAATTGTATAGATGCCAAATTTTGTTAGTGTAGTGATCTGTTTAAATGAGGTTGCCAGTATGTGGGACAGTCTCTATTCCATCAAATAGTGCATTGACCACATATTTTTTTTATATATAAAACTAAAACCAACAGTATTGCAATATGCATTCAATGGATAGCTTATTATGTGAAATATTTCATGGTACTGATTTAAGAACCATGCAATGAAAGTATTGGATTGGATTTAGATTTGGGCTGCAGACTGGGATGTAGATAATTCATCATTCACCCTGATCCCCTGTAAGGACATATAATTGTTGCCAGTATGACTTCATACAGTGATCAGGTGTCCTGATTTATTCATAAGCATCTTTTTAGGATGTCCTACTTTTATAGTGTACTATTTTACTGCAGAATAATACATTTGGTCAATTTTAATGTCCCTGGAATGATACTGGATAACTGATATGGAAAACAAGCTTCAGAGTGTCTAGTGATAAATCTGGCTTATTTTTATTGATCTAAATTTACATAATCCATTTGTTGACCAAGTATTCAATGTGACAATTTTTGTGATTAATTTTTGACTTATAGTGTTGCTTCTTAAACACTACCCCTTAAAAATATATCACACCCCCTTTTCCAATAAGCTCCAGCCCTTGTCAGGAAAGCTATAAAAAGTGTCTAAGGACGGGGCCCCACGTGGTGAATCCCATTCACAATTTGTGATAAAATACGCACAGCAGTAATGCTACAATTTACAAAACCAGCGTGTTTTTGGAAATCGCAGCATATCAATTATACTTACAGAAATGCCAGTAGTTTCACTATAGGTATAACTGAAGGAGAAAGTTCACACAGGGAATCTCTTTGGACCTTCTGTGCAAAGTGCTGCAAGAAGATCTATGATGCGTTATCGCTGCAGTTTTTCCTGCAGCGCTTTTTTGCTGTGGGCCACCACGTGGAGCCTTAGCCTAAATATGTTAATACATTTGCGGTAAAGAATGTACACTTGTGTTTTTGGCATGCAATTCTCCAGAATTCTGGCTAATATTTAATTGTACATGTACTCCATTTTTTGTACTGTACCAAAATAATTCAAATGGCAATGACTGCAAAAAAAACCCTGCCCCTATGAACCCAGCTTTAATCTAGCAATACACCTTCAAACAAATGTTTGTTAAAGTGGCTCTATCATTTGGAAAATTCATTTTTAGCTAAGCATATATTTGCATAGCCTTTAGAAAGGCTATTCCACACATACCTTTTCTATGCAAATCGCCTGAGTAGTTTTTGAATGAACCTGCTTTTATTCCTATGCTAATTAGCCAGCAACGAGCACTGGAAGTCTCATCGAGCACACTTAGTGTGTGTGAGAGCAGGGAGATGAGTCATCATCATCAGCAGCAGCAGTAGCCTGTGCTGTACACAAAGCAGACAGTGCTCACTGAGACTTCCGGTGCTCACTGAGACTTCCGGTGCTCACTGAGACTTCCGGTGCTCGCTGGAAGCTAATTAGCATGTAAATAAAAAGAGTCTCATTCAAAACTACTGAGGGGATTAATATACAAAGGTACATGTGAATTACAAATTTTTCGCAAAAAGATGAATCCATGAATACATGTGAATTAGCCTTTCTAAAGGCTATGCAAATATATGTTTAGTTAAAAATGAGTTTTCCCAATTATAGAGCCCTTTTAAGTTGGCAGCTAATCCCCATGACTTCTCTAGTCTTCAGATGAGTATGTATGCTTTTTAATGGGGAGATAAGAGTAAACCACTGCTAGACACCTCTGGGTTAAATTTATATTCAGTGAGAATAAAGAATTGGACATGTTGAAATTAAACATGCCCTATCCTTCCTTCTGCTGACACAAGTACTTCCCCGTGGTTCATAAAGATAGTTGTTTGCTCCTATCAAAACTGACAGCTTTCATGTACACCATGTGCTGGTACTGTATGTGTATACCTGTCTTCGCTTACTAGTTAGGATGTGTCACGGGATGGTTAGAGTCCGGCAATAGGCAATGTGTAATATATATTTCATGTGGAATGTATTCTCTAACCTGTTATATACATCAATGTGTAGTTGGCTGATTAGGGTCTAGTGTGTTAGCACATTGTATGCAAATACCTCTAACTAGTGAGGACAATGGGTGGAGATAATCTGATCAGTGTCTCCAAGAAGATGTTGGATGGTGCATTGTCCATAGTAGACAGGGAGTCTGCTCTCCTTGGTATAGGTGAGGGGGGAAGGATCTGTGACTCAGCCCTTCCCACCCACAGATATAGGTGTAACAGTCTTAGTATATAGTTGTAGCTGGAGTTAGTATGAGTTAGCCGGCCTGTGCACAGCTCTGTAGAGAGCCAGGATTTAGTTACAGGACCAAGGAACCAAAGCTATCATTGGATTGTGACTTCTGTGGACTTATTGTTGTTACGGTTGATGTGACCGCCACCGGCTACTAACTTTGTGGATTACAATAAATTGATGTTGTCTCCCGACCTCTTGCGTCCGTGTTGATTCAAAAGACCTTCCGGAGGAAGACGTATACCTTTGCTCCGTGACAACTGGTTGGCAGCGGTGGGATCAACAGCAGACAGCGAGATGGACTACAGCAGCTCAGCGATTAATGGAGCCACAACCTCAGAATACAGGAACTGGACTATGGCAAGTCTAAAATTAAGGGCCCGGGAACTAAACCTGAGTTACCAGGGAAGAACGAAAGAGCAACTGATCGAGGCACTGGAGGAGATGACCCTGCAAAGCGACCATGAGGAGGGCTGCCCCCAGGAGACTGGAGAGATACAGGAGTGGCAGGTACAGACCCAAAAGAGCAGATGGGTTGTTTTGTATGAGGAGGAATTGGCAGTGATGGGGCTAGAAGCAACTGCAGAGCAAAGGAGTAGAGCATTACAGAGGGCTCAGGAAACGGAGAAGGAGGAACAGAGAATGGCGCATGAAAAGGAAAGAATGGCGCATGAAATGCGAATGCCTGAGATAACTATGAGGAATTATAATCAAACGTCGACCCCCAGCCCAACAGTGAGAGAACCACCATATGTCTCCCATAAACACTTCAAGACCTTTGAGGAAGCGGCTGGGGATGTTGATGGATATTTTCAGGACTTCGAACACCAGTGCCGCCTGATGGAAGTCCCAGAGAAGGATTGGGTCCGGTATCTGGTGGGACACCTACGAGATGGGGCTGCGGAAGCTCTCAGAGCCATGGACCCTAGGGATCAGCGGGACTATGAGGCCATTAAAAGAGCGGTGCAGAAGTATTATGCAGTCACTCCAGAGACCTACCGAGTTCAGTTCCGCTCTTTGTCTTACAATGGGGGAAGCTCCTTCCACATGTTCGCCCACAAGTTGAAGCAAGCATGCAAGCGCTGGCTAGAAGGAGAGGAGGCTGTCACAGTCGATAAGATCCTCCAAGTCATACTTAAGGAACAGTTCTTTTCCCAGTGCCCCGCTGAGATCCGTGAGTGGGTGCTGGAAAGGAACCCAGCCACAGTTGAGCAAGCTGCTTCTCTTGCAGATGAGGGCCTGACCATCAAGCCGCAGTGGAAGAGGTTGTTTGCAGAGGAGCGGAAAACTACCACAGTCCGCCAGACACCCTTCAGCCAGCCACCCACCTTTCGTGTCCGGCCTCAGGATTACAATTCCCCCTCTACCCCTGCCCCAGCCCATCGGCCTCCAGCTATGAACAACCCTGTCCCTAGACAACGACCCACTGGAAGAATGCTAGAGCGCAGATGTTTTGGGTGCGGGCGGCCTGGACATTTGCAAGCTAGTTGCCCTGCTAACATGGGGGCACGGGCCACCGTGGCATCCCGGCCTATTCACTACCTGGGAACCACCCCTAGGACAGAAAGTTTGGCCCCATTTCCAGATGACTCCATGAATGACCCATCTGTTCCACCTCCAGGGGTCTATGGGATTCAGCCTTCCGCCACACATCCCGCAAACCTTCAGAGGAAGCACTTGCAGGAGGTCCTACTGGATGGCTGAACAGTTGTTGGATTCCGGGACTCGGGAGCTTTCCTAACGGTAGCGGACCCCCGAGTTGTGCGACCCGAGGCCCTAGAGGAGGGCCCTGGCCTTTCTATCAAGTTGGCAGGGGGTACTCAAAGACGTATTCCTAAAGCTACCGTGGAACTCGACTATGGTTATGGACCAAAACGATGCACAATTGGTGTGATGAGCGGGCTGCCGGCCGATGTTCTGTTAGGCAACGATGTTGGAAATCTACAGTGCCACTTTGTGGGAGCAGTGACCCGAAGCCAAGCTCAGGGAGAAGCCAACATGGATCCACCGGATTTTCTGACAGATGCCAGCCCTTCAACCCTACAACTTTACCATTCAGCACCGCCGAGGGAACCAACACCAGAACACAGATGGGTTATCCCGGCAGGAGGAAATATGAGCTATAGAGACTGATGTGCATTCCCCAATTTACCTGTGTAGGCCAATTGTGTCATGCACATGTTTTGAGAGGGGGAGGGGTTGTCACGGGATGGTTAGAGTCCGGCAATAGGCAATGTGTAATATATATTTCATGTGGAATGTATTCTCTAACCTGTTATATACATCAATGTGTAGTTGGCTGATTAGGGTCTAGTGTGTTAGCACATTGTATGCAAATACCTCTAACTAGTGAGGACAATGGGTGGAGATAATCTGATCAGTGTCTCCAAGAAGATGTTGGATGGTGCATTGTCCATAGTAGACAGGGAGTCTGCTCTCCTTGGTATAGGTGAGGGGGGAAGGATCTGTGACTCAGCCCTTCCCACCCACAGATATAGGTGTAACAGTCTTAGTATATAGTTGTAGCTGGAGTTAGTATGAGTTAGCCGGCCTGTGCACAGCTCTGTAGAGAGCCAGGATTTAGTTACAGGACCAAGGAACCAAAGCTATCATTGGATTGTGACTTCTGTGGACTTATTGTTGTTACGGTTGATGTGACCGCCACCGGCTACTAACTTTGTGGATTACAATAAATTGCTGTTGTCTCCCGACCTCTTGCGTCCGTGTTGATTCAAAAGACCTTCCGGAGGAAGACGTATACCTTTGCTCCGTGACAGGATGGTTAAAATCTGATCTTTTAAACCATAAATAACCAAGGGGGTATACACACTTCCATTGGATTCCATCAGTAGGTTCCATGGCTATTGTCCGTTACAAGTAGCAATGGACACTAGCTGGTCCTTCTGAAATTTCTATTAATTTCAATGGGATTTTATCTTGTGTCTGTTAGTGTCCATTTACACCCATGTCCATTTCTTCAAGCGGACAAAAAAATCCTACATGCAGGACTTTTCTGTCCGTTTGAAAAAACGGACATCAAGCGTCCGTTATTTTTTTTAGCATTGAGGTCTATGTCCGTTTATTTTCTGCTCATGCTCAGAAAGTTTATTTTCTGCTCATGACAGCACAATACAGCACAGACACAAACTGCTAACTGACACCAACTGATGCTAAAGGTGGGTTCACACCTGCACCTGGTCTACGCTTTGTAGGTTCCCATCTTCTGCCCAGGAAACCCTGACAAGAGAGAGAAATCCGGCAGTCAGTGTGCAGCTGTGAGCGCCCGTGAGAGTCTTCTGCTCTCTGCGGTGAAATCGTTTTTTTTTTTTAACCGGACACAAAGTCCTGCATGTATGACTTTGTGTCCAGTTAAAAAGAAAACATTTTTGCCGCGGAGAGCAGAACATGCTCACGGGCGCTCACGGCGGACACCTTTCAAACCCATTCAAATGAATGGGTTTGAAAACTGCCTGCCAGTTTCCGTCTCCTGCCGTGTTTCTTGGGCAGGAAACGGAAACCTGCATAATGGAGATCGGGCGCAGGTGTGAACCCGCCCTCAGTGTCAGTCAATGTCTGATATGATAGATGTCCGTTTTTTTTTAAATGGACACCTTCATAATGGAATCCTGTGAACCCTGCCTAAGTTGGTAATAATAATAATTATATTATTATTATTGTTATTATTATTGTTGTTATTATTATTATTAATTTTATTATTATTATTATTACTATTCAACCTGTGGTTTCTATATAAATTCACACAGTTTGCTTGAGTTGCATCTCACATGTGTGTGCAAGCCCAGACAGTTTATTAATATTTGCTGAAGCTTTTCATCATAATACGAGGGACCACAGGAATAATAACTGCAACTATAATATTGCATCTTAGCAAAATATTTGCTGTAAAAAGCCGAGCAACTTTAACACTGATGCAAAACTGGAAATGACTTTGATAAATTCCCTCAGCTACTGTAAAATCAAATTAGAGGAATGAAAATTCAGAAATAAAAGCAGTATTAAAGAAATCTCTTGATTGAAGAATAAACCAAATAGATCCATCTTCTGAAAATCTTTGCAGCAATTATCTGTCTTGGCTTCATTTATTGTTACATAAAAAATCTGCTTTACTGAGAATTCTACCAAACAGGATTTCTATGAGACACATCAAGAGAAAATATCTTCAATCCGAAATGATTGTTTTGCGGTAATAAATTGAACCATATGTACAATGTGTTATTCAATCTTTTTTCTTTAAGCTATAAATTGATATTAAGGAACATTTAAGTCATAACACATGGTTATCCAGGCATGAACAAGGCAATAACCCGCATAAGTTGTCAAGGTGAAGCCAAACCATTTATTAGAGGTTTGTGTTGTTTTTGAAAAATACACGGTTGGATAAACAGGGATTAGTGCTATTATGCTGCTACGGTGACTCAAGTGTGTTTTTACAGTGTCAGTAATTTTTATGTTTAAAATCACTGGTGCAGTATATTAGCTATAATTTATGTTTATCATCTTGTGTACCCTAATAGGTTTCAACAAACCATTTAACTCTCCGCTAGTGCATATACATTACTAAATAGGTATTTATCTTTAACATAGAACTTTTAGATTCTAATAACTAACTATTTATAGGTTACACCACCCAAAAAATAGATATTTCTCGCTCTCAGTTACAGGTAGCGCTGCGACTGTTTACAACATTTACCAAGCATCTTTTTTTTTCTTATACGTCTTCTTCTTGGCTCGCAACAAAAGAGATATATTATGAC
Organism: Leptodactylus fuscus; assembly: GCF_031893055.1. Taxonomy (NCBI): domain Eukaryota; kingdom Metazoa; phylum Chordata; class Amphibia; order Anura; family Leptodactylidae; genus Leptodactylus; species Leptodactylus fuscus. The sequence continues at coordinate 173,222,178 of NC_134268.1, read as the reverse complement.
AAAAAGCCTGTCAGTTCAGATGACATCAAAAACCCTGGCATGCAGTGTCCGTCACACTTAATAAGTAGAGTGTCCATTATAAAGCCAACACAGCTGGAAATGACAATAACGTCTGCTGAGTATAATATGCTACAGGGTGCCCTTTGAAGAGGACAACTGACTTTTCAATTTGCTATTTGGATATCTTGAGTAGGGTATTATTTATGTTCAGAGTCATTTTCCTCGCTATAGGACGGCATGAGTTAAATTAAAACCCCTCATTAGATGCGCTTTTTTTTCGGTAGCAAGCAGCTCAGATGAGGCTAATGATACCACTTAATAATATCAATCTTATATTGAACGTATTGCGGCTTGATTTCAATTACTATGACACAGTAAATAATTTTTAAGTGCTTACTGTTGATCCGTTTTGGATATATTTATGTGGCACTATTGTTTTAGAATAGTGACACCGGAGAAATATGAAGGATCTGTTAAAATGAATAAGATGCCTATGTCTAAAATGTCCTGTAGACTTTACCTTCTTACTCATGGGCATTAAAAACAGTTCTAACTATGTAGCATGTCTTATTTACATGACTTAAATGGGTTGGGCAGGGGGCTTTGTATGATTCACTATCTATCAATAAGTATTTGGACACCCATGCAAAAAGATATCTGCGGTCGTGATGTACGTCACGCCTTCCGACGTAAATAGGAAACAGCATTGGCATTAGTCGCATGCAAGATGCCACCAAGTGCAGAGTTGTCTGAGAAAGGGGCAATTGTGGGGTACCACAGAAATGCTCCACCCTTAAGGGACATAGCAAGCGAACAAAATTACCCCAAATCGACAGTAGCCTATCTGATTACAAAGTGGAAGGTGAACGGTGATTGTTAGAATGTGTCCGAGTCGTCTGACCCTCGAAACTGGAGGATAGAGACCGACGAGTGCTGGCCAGAGAAACCGCACCCAACCGATGGCTCACATACACCAGGAGTTTCACCAGGCATCCGGGGAGTATTGGGTCAATCAATACCATCCGTAAGGAAGCATCTGCTGGGTTTTACCAACTATTGAATAGAAATAAATGTTGTTCTTCTATTCTACCACAGGTGTCCAAATACTTATTGGTAGACAGTGTATAAACCCAGGGCTAGTTCCAACATGTGAACCCAGCTCCTCTCTCACATGTTCACCACCAGTTACCTGTATCATAGGCATTGGCTTCACTTTTACAATGATATATTCAGCCAGTCCACATGATACAGCTAACAATGAACATGGGAGAGGCAGAAGAATGCAACTCTGGGCTGGGTGCTGGTTCAGATCTTGTGGCTTAGTCAGAACCAGCCTGGAATCTCTCAATTTGTTGCATGCACAGGGGAAGTAAGTGTTGGTAAGCTACCAAAATTGCAACTTACTGTAATACTGAATAAGCTAAGTGATAAGAGTCTGATCACTAGAAGTCCCACCTCTGGTGTCCCCATGATCAATGTGTCCTGTGCCCCACATGCTTGCTTTTGTTCAATTCTTCTCTATAGGACTGATGGAGATAATCGCAGCACCCAATAATATTTGCCAACCCTGAATGAAGTGGCATAATGGGTGCGTGACCGTCATTCCTTACAAACGGTAACATGGAACAATTATTCTTCTGACTGGGGATTAACTTCATCCACGGGTCACCTATATTAGGGATATGTGATAAACTGAAATAGTGGGACAATCCATTTAGCCTTATGGAGTTGGAATTCAACATTCAGATCAGGATTGGAATTTGTGAATGCGCTCCTGATCTTGTCTTAAAAAGTCACGAAAAATATTAATACAAATACTGAAATATCAATGAGGCCTTAGACAGGAAAATAGTGAAATGTTTAATGCTGCTGTTTCTCGAACAACATAAAACGGGATTCTTTAATGAGACTTGTAGCTCTCTGTACAGGAAGTTATCATAGTAAATTCATTGAATACGTTTAAAGGGCTCAGAAGTCTTTCTTGAGTGTAATAATATTGCAAGTTATCATGACTAGATTGGAGCTGGGGTTATGGGCAGAGATGAGCGAGTAGTACTCGATCGAGTAGGTATTTGATCGAATACTATGGTATTTGAAATACTCATACCCGATCGAGTACTACTAGCTGTTCGAAGTTAAGATTCGATGCAGAACCAGCATTGATTGGCAGAATGCTATACATTGCCAATCAACGCTGGTTCTTCTCTTACCTTTAGAAGTCTTCTCCCTGTGCAGCGTTCCCACGTCCTCTTCCGGCTCTGAATTCACTCTGCTTAGGCATCGGGCCTGGGCAGAGCCGACTGCGCATGCCCGCGCATGCGCAGTCAGCTCTGCCTAGGCCCGATGCCTAGCAGAGTGAATTCAAGGCCGGAAGAGGACGCGGGGACGCTGCGCAGGGAGAAGAATCCAGCCCGACCCTCACTCATGGACTTGGTAAGTAGAATTTGATCGAATGTTGCGTACCCCTGAAATGAGCATTTCCCCCCATAGACTATAATGGGGTTCGAAACCCGTTCGAACAGTCGAACAGTGTGCAGCTGTTCAAATCGGATTTCGAACCCCGAACATTTTAGTGTTCGCTCATCTCTAGTTATGGGTTGTTCTGCTTTCTTCTTGATCAACATTGCAGCATAATAGGCTAAATTGGATGTGCTTATGAGTTTTTGGAGTCTTACAAGCTATATCACTATGCCTTGCTCTTTTTAACTAAGATTTTTTAAAAAACATCAATCTTTAGGGATTCCCTATGAGCTGTCAAGAATCTATAGCTGATAGTCCATAGATGTCTATAAATGTTAATTCATAATTTATGATTTTGTGTTGTCATCTACTATTGAAGCTATAATACTAAGCGTTGGCCTGCAAAAAAAGGTTCAAGGTGACAATTCAAGGTAAAGTCTTGATATTTAAAGGGGCTTTCCAGCCCCAAATGTATTTTTGATACTGATGACATATTAGCCCGCATAGATCAGTTGGTCTAACAACCTACAACAGCTATGCTGCAGCCCCGTTGACTTTATGGCACTGGGTCAGGAGAATTGCGGCGCTCTTATTATTTTAATAGGGGCAGTCTGTACACTCTCCCTGTCCAAAGCACCCTTTTATGGAACTGAAGGGTGTCAAAAATGCTGATTTGTGTTGGGTCCGGTTTTTGGACTCCCACAGATTACATACTGATGACTTATCCTACCGGCACCTATCCAATACGCAAATACGGGGCTCTGTCCCCTCTATAGCATCCAGGTGACCTCACTGTACCTCAGCTCCCAATGATAATGGGAGCGGAGTTGCAGTAACAGTAACCATATGCTATACATGGGATGTGGCTTTTCTGCTTTTGGCCCTTATTGGGTATAGGATGGGCACCTGAAGCAACAATATACAGCTGATCAGTCTTGGGGCTAGCTGTTACTTCCCCTGCCAATCAGGTATTTATTACCTAGCCTAAAGATGGGCCATAAAAACATTAGCCCTGGAAACCCCATTAGATATAAAAAAAAAAATCCTAACATTGGCAGTTCCCTCACTTTAAACCAGTTGGTAATAATTTACTTTGACATGTCTGTTATGTACATTCCCAAGGCTTGCTCATTAGGAGATCTTAAATCTTAAAATATTCCCATTGATTCATTTTCGAAGGTGGATTCTCATCTGTATTTTACTAAACTGTGATTTATTGGTAGGCTTTGTGATATACCATATTAATTTGTTTCCCAGTCACTTGCCAATTTTCTGGTTGCTTCATTTACATGTAGTTATTTTATTCTCTATTATGCATTCATGTCTGGATTAGCCAGAATAGACTTTTACAGTTGTATTTTTACAGTGTTTATTTCCACTGACGTACTGTACACTATGAGCATACTATATGCGGGATAAATTTCTTAACTTTAATGATTCTATTCTTATTCTGCAATACAAACCACTCCATGTATTGGCTCCTTTGTGCATCTATGATAAGCTTGTGCTCAACCAATTATGCTCAGTAGAGCTGTATAAGGCCCTGTTCCCATGGGAGACTTTATAACCCATTGATTTCAATATGTAGCGCGCATAAGCCGGCACCCATTGAAGTCAATGGGATCTGTTTTTAAGCGCCTCGCTCTGTCACGTGTTTACGTGTCTAAATGAGCGGCGCGTTACTCCGTGGGAACAGAGCCTTATAATGCACATCATCACAAATGTAAAATCCTGGTTTAGATTGAGACTGCACATGGATCGCCTTAACAACACCTATTGTTGATATCAGTAGAATTTATTTCTCTGGGCCTAAGCTGCAATGGCAGATGCAGCCTACGAAAATCAGTGGCATACTGTTTCTACAGAAAAAACAGACCCTTTTTATTTCTAACTTCATCTTTACATCTTAATTTCTAGTTCATACACTAAGGGAATGTGGTCCCTAATACTCAGGACTGGCGTCAGCACCCGGCAAGCCCGGGCAAGTGCCGGCGCCCCAAGCTCCTGAGGGGCCCCACTGAGCTGCTGGGTGCCACCCTGGCGCCTTTAGTACATCTTTTAATTTTAACCAGATCGGTGTCTGCAGACACCAATCTAGTTACAAGACTTCCAGTAACTTATAAACCGCAAGCCATATTAGGCCTGCAGTTTACGAGACAAGCAGATCGACATCTTCTTCTTAGGTGATTTGAGAATCACCAACCAACCAATTTATTCACAAATCTTTAATAATACTCTAAGTGCTGATAGTGTGTGGCAGTGCGATCTTCTAAAATTGATGTTACAAGTGTGATATCACTCTTTGCTTTGTATATATCTGATAGAGCCACCAAAAATTGTGGAATTATTAGGTGTCAATCATTCAGCCTTATGATCAGAATAACCAGGCTCAATGTTGCCTCAATTAAAGGTAGAATATCTGGTGAAATACAGAATGTGTGCAGACGGACCCATAGCAGCAGCAGTATTGTTGGTAGTAGCCATCCAACCAGTAATAGCAAGACATTTTGGTCATTTGCCTTTAATAGGTGAATTATTAGAGGGGAACAAACCACATTCTTTCTGCAAAAAACATGGCTGCTGTACAGGTGCTCATCTGTAACACTCAAAAGGGCCAGTTGTTTTACAGGAATCCAATTTACCTATCAGTATATTTTTGACACTTTTGACTGTTATTTATTTTCCTACCAAGGATCCTTGTGCTACAAGGCAACAGTGCAACCGTGCTAGATATGCTGAACTAACTGTGAGCAGCATTATGTAGTTATTATTTTGTGCTGAAATGGATTCAAGAGAAATTGGAATCCAGAGTAAACGTCATTTCATTTTTTTTGTAAATCAATAGTTCAGGTAAATATAAAAAAAAACTTTGTAATATATCATATCAAAGGAAAATGTTTCTATTTCCTGTTATCAGCTCTTTCCCTGTCTGCTAACCTGGTCAATTCACTGCCAGATTTGATGCTACTGAAAGCTCACAGATATATTAGCTTACAAAGAAATTTTTGGAGAGAGGAAGAGTTCAGTGAATGAGAAACAAGCACAGACACATGCTGGTCCCCAGTGCTTCTATAAAACTAATTTACATACCGAAGAAAAATGGGATTTCTACCGAACAGCTGTGCGGAGAAGACTTCTAAAGATAGGAGAAGAATAGCCTTTCGTAAGGCTATTCCTACATGTTAGGGAGAAAAAAATGGGATTCAAATGATTGAATCCCTTTAACTATTCATTCAAAACCCGACCTGTAGGTTTTTTCTGTGCGCTTGAAAAGTCGGACATCTTTGGGAACGGACAGTTAAGGACAGACGTGGACTGTAAAAGAACGCACCCAATCTCCATTTAAATCAATGAAAAATGTCACGGATACTAGCCACTGATAATGTCCGCACAAGATTTTGAACGGACATTAGCAGCGGATACTACCTGTCGGACACCAACGGTCGTGTGAACACCCCCTAGCTTAACCATCATTAGTCGGCCATTTTATTACAAGGTACGCAATTCTAAAACGTGTCCAAAACGGGATTGCATTTTTTTGGTTTTTATTTACACATTTATTCTAATTAAAAAAGTGAACATATAACTTACTTCACCTATGGCGTAATATGAAAACGGCGCCCGCTGTACAGTAATGCTGACATATATTGGCACAGCAATATGGCAGCCTGAGAAATGAAGTGGCAGAGATCCTTGTAAACCCTTGTCTCTGGCTTTGTTTAATACCAATGTGAACAGTTTTAAGTCTTTCTTTAGAAGTTATAGTTTCTTGCAAAATGTGAGCCTAGTAAGATTAACAGGAACATGTCGAAGATTTATAGAGAATCCCATTTGCAGTATGTTTCTGAGTCATTTGCTATCAGATAATTAATTCAATATGAGAAACCTAACATCGGCTTTGCCGAATTTCTGCTCAAGTCTTAAATACTTTGAAAATTTAAGTTAAATGTCCTGTGTTACATTGCCATCTAATTTTCTTGGCAAATAGTGCAAGGCATATTTGCAATTAGCATCAATATTTAAGTTTTATTAAACAAATGTTGCTTTAGGAAAAGCCATATATAGAAAAATGAATCCAATGACAATATACTTTACTAACATTCAATAAAGTAAAATCCTTCCTACAGTCAATTACACCCCAGTGCAAGGCCTATTTGCTTTGTAATTTCATAACTTGCAAGCAATTTAAATATGAAATGTTCCATCAAATTAACATATCATGTGATAGAATATTATCAGATATATTAAACCGTGCACGTTTCGCTCGTATTAATTCTATATTATTACTAGTCTTTTATTAGCAAATTGCTTCTTAAATTTTTTTTTTTGCTTTAAAAAAAAAAATTAAATTTGAAGGGTAAAGTTAAAATGGATTTTAAAAGTTTAAGAAAAAAAACACCAGCCATAACATCGATACCTTGTTTGTATAGTCCATGTGTCGATGGGTTGGAGCTGGTCTGACAGTTTGATGGGAACCTGCGTCATATTAAAAAGATAGTTTTAATATGACGGCTAATTAGTTTATAATTGCAATGTTAATAACTTTGTTAATTGTATCTTTATTAATTAAGATGTACAGGTTTCTTATGACTTTTCATTGCAAACTGCTAGGAGTTACAGCTGCGTACATGAGCAGTTATGCTATTGCTCGCATTATATGAATTGTATTCTGCATTTTAGCTATTTTCTCCTCTGCAGGTTCTATCTCTAATTTTCATTTGTCTGTAGAGACTCGCTGCTATTACTTCTCACAGAGCACATGGAGAATAAAGTAGAATCCCAATAACTGAGCAGCAGCTGCAGTAAGCATATATAGAATGCTATAGAGATACACTAAATAAAGCCCTTTAGGTAAGATAGATACAGAAACATGGGGCTATTATTATGTTTTCTATCTGCTTTTCTCATAGGCTAGATTCACACCTATGCCCTGTCTCCATTCGGAGTTTCCACTTTTGATTTTGGCATTCACCGTACAGGAAAAATATTAGTAGACCGGGCATTTTCGTACACAGGGATAGTTAGTATATATGTGTTTCACAGTAATTTTCTACTTTTAAATGTATTCTAGGGAAAGGAGGTGATTTAGAACTTTTATTTATTATATTTTTTTAAAACTTTTTTTTTTTTTTACTATTTTATTAGTCCCCCCCTCCCCCCAACCCCCGCAATAGTAATATTGCTGTGATAGGCCTGGGAGCCTATCCCAGCTGTCATAGCAGCAGGTCGGCTCCTGCAACCTCACCGCGGAGGAGCCAGCCTGCAACTTTGAAGGTATGGAGCCATTCGGGACCGGCCCCAGGGGCTATTTTTAAACTTGGGGGGGGGGGGGTGTCTTTGAAGTATTAATGCCCACAATCAGAGAAGACTCTGGTCGGGGGCATTATCTCCAGTGTCTCCGGTACAGTGGAGCACTGGTCGCCATTATTCTTACAGGCCCGGAAACCACTGTAATAGAACGGTGGATGTCAGGGAGGGTTTTAGCCACCGGGATAAGTGGCTGGGCCTGCAGCATCACCCCACTCCTTCCACTGCAGGAAACTAGCGGCAGCAGGACGTGGTGAAGCAGCAATTCTGCTCTTTCACCCTCCCACTTTATAGGCCACATTTGGACTATAAGACGCACCCCCATTTTCCTCCCAAATCTTGGGGGAAAAATGCATCTTATAGTCCAAAAATACAGTACTCTTCATATTTTTCCACTTTTTTCAGGCAGAAACCCAGCAAATCCCATTATAGTCTATGGGGTCCATAGGTTTCTGCAAGTAACAGCTTTTTTTAAGCGGAATAATTTTCCATTAGATAAGATAAAATAATCCTTTAAAGGGGCTCTATCATTGGGAAAAGTCATTTTTAGATAAGCACATCCTTGCATAGCTGTTACGGTTGTGTATACATTTGAAAATAATAATTTTTAACATGACAGAACCGCTAGACTGCAAGACACTGCAGTGAGGTCCACAGGCCCCCTGAGGGGCAGCCGTGTGCCTGAAAGGCTAACCACCAGTTAACTGCACTGGCAGTAGTGTTAGTGCAGTTACAATGTGAACAGACTGCAAACAAACTCTCACCAGTTAACCTCACTGGGAGAGTGCACCTGTGTAAGGCTGCTGGCTGAAGCTGAATGAAGCCTTGCAACAGACTTCTGCTAAATCACAGGAATCACAGGAATAGGCACTAATAAAAGCTTGAGCCTGCTACACAGGAAAGGCTGCCAGGGGTTAAGCATCACCCCTGGTCAGCAAATAAAGGGCTCCCTAAATGCAAGGAGCTACAATGTAAGTAGACAGTTCAATAGGCTTTACAGATTCCCATTGGCAGAGCCAAGGAATCCTAACTAGATCCCTAGACTGCTCCTGCCTTTCACTGTAACCTAGCCCTGACCTCCTGTCTCAAAATATTATAGTCAAAGTGTGAAAACCGGGCGGGTGTCAGCTCACACTATATAAAGGCAAGTCCCCGCCCACAGGGGCGGTGGCCATAACTTCACCGGACATGCTCAGTATGGGCAAAATGGGACTTAGCCTCTGAGCGCCTCCAAAAGATCCAAGCATGCTCAGTAGGCAGAAAGCTGGACTTACAGTCCATACAGCTCACTGCACGACGCCGAGGGTGAGGGTTGGATTGGCCCGCAGTTGGCGCTGTGCGCTGGACAGGACACCTGCGGGACCCCATCCTAACAATAGCCTTTAGATAGGCTACTTCACACCTACATTTTGTATGTAAATTGACTTAGTAGATTTTGAATAAGTCTGTTTTATTCATATGTTAATTAGCTTCTCCATGCATCTTCTACAGTCCTATGAAAAAGTTTGGGCACCCCTATTAATCTTAATTAGAGATGAGCGAACAGTGTTCTATCGAACACATGTTCGATCGGATATCAGGGTGTTCGCCATGTTCGAATCGAATCGAACACCACGTGGTAAAGTGCGCCAAAATTCGATTCCCCTCCCACCTTCCCTGGCGCCTTTTTTGCACCAATAACAGCGCAGGGGAGGTGGGACAGGAACTACGACACCGGGGGCATTGAAAAAAATTGGAAAAAGTCATTGGCTGCCGAAATCAGGTGACCTCCATTTTAGACGAATAGTGGATTTCAAATCCGGGTCATATGAGAATGTGAACTTTGTGACTATGAGACAGGGATAGCTGTACAGGCAGGGATAGCTAGGGATAACCTTTATTTAGGGGGGAATGTTATTAAAAATAACTTTTTGGGGCTCTATCGGGTGTGTAATTGTGATTTTTGTGAGATAAACTTTTTCCCATAGGGATGCATTGGCCAGCGCTGATTGGCCGAATTCCGTACTCTGGCCAATCAGCGCTGGCCAATGCATTCTATTAGCTTGATGAAGCAGAGTGTGCACAAGGGTTCAAGCGCACCCTCGGCTCTGATGTAGCAGAGCCGAGGCTGCACAAGGGTTCAAGCGCACCCTCGGCTCTGATGTAGGAGAGCCGAGGGTGCACTTGAACCCTTGTGCACCCTCAGCTCTGCTACATCAGAGCCGAGGGTGCGCTTGAACCCTTGTGCACACTCTGCTTCATCAAGCTAATAGAATGCATTGGCCAGCGCTGATTGGCCAATGTATTCTATTAGCCTGATGAAGTAGAGCTGAATGTGTGTGCTAAGCACACACATTCAGCTCTACTTCATCGGGCTAATAGAATGCATTGGCCAGCGCTGATTGGCCAGAGTACGGAACTCGACCAATCAGCGCTGGCTCTGCTGGAGGAGGCGGAGTCTAAGATCGCTCCACACCAGTCTCCATTCAGGTCCGACCTTAGACTCCGCCTCCTTCGGCAGAGCCAGCGCTGATTGGCCGAAGGCTGGCCAATGCATTCCTATGCGAATGCAGAGACTTAGCAGTGCTGAGTCAGTTTTGCTCAACTACACATCTGATGCACACTCGGCACTGCTACATCAGATGTAGCAATCTGATGTAGCAGAGCCGAGGGTGCACTAGAACCCCTGTGCAAACTCAGTTCACGCTAATAGAATGCATTGGCCAGCGCTGATTGGCCAATGCATTCTATTAGCCCGATGAAGTAGAGCTGAATGTGTGTGCTAAGCACACACATTCAGCACTGCTTCATCAAGCCAATACAATGCATTAGCCAGTGCTGATTGGCCAGAGTACGGAATTCGGCCAATCAGCGCTGGCTCTGCTGGAGGAGGCGGAGTCTAAGATCGCTCCACACCAGTCTCCATTCAGGTCCGACCTTAGACTCCGCCTCCTCCAGCAGAGCCAGCGCTGATTGGCCGAATTCCGTACTCTGGCCAATCAGCACTGGCTAATGCATTGTATTGGCTTGATGAAGCGGTGCTGAATGTGTGTGCTTAGCACACACATTCAGCTCTACTTCATCGGGCTAATAGAATGCATTGGCCAATCAGCGCTGGCCAATGCATTCTATTAGCGTGAACTGAGTTTGCACAGGGGTTCTAGTGCACCCTCGGCTCTGCTACATCAGATTGCTACATCTGATGTAGCAGTGCCGAGTGTGCATCAGATGTGTAGTTGAGCAAAACTGACTCAGCACTGCTAAGTCTGCATTCGCATAGGAATGCATTGGCCAGCCTTCGGCCAATCAGCGCTGGCTCTGCCGGAGGAGGCGGAGTCTAAGGTCGGACCTGAATGGAGACTGGTGTGGAGCTATCTTAGACTCCGCCTCCTCCAGCAGAGCCAGCGCTGATTGGCCGAATTCCGTACTCTGGCCAATCAGCACTGGCTAATGCATTGTATTGGCTTGATGAAGCAGTGCTGAATGTGTGTGCTTAGCACACACATTCAGCTCTACTTCATCGGGCTAATAGAATGCATTGGCCAGCGCTGATTGGCCGAATTCCGTACTCTGGCCAATCAGCACTGGCTAATGCATTGTATTGGCTTGATGAAGCAGTGCTGAATGTGTGTGCTTAGCACACACATTCAGCTCTACTTCATCGGGCTAATAGAATGCATTGGCCAATCAGCGCTGGCCAATGCATTCTATTAGCGTGAACTGAGTTTGCACAGGGGTTCTAGTGCACCCTCGGCTCTGCTACATCAGATTGCTACATCTGATGTAGCAGTGCCGAGTGTGCATCAGATGTGTAGTTGAGCAAAACTGACTCAGCACTGCTAAGTCTGCATTCGCATAGGAATGCATTGGCCAGCCTTCGGCCAATCAGCGCTGGCTCTGCCGGAGGAGGCGGAGTCTAAGGTCGGACCTGAATGGAGACTGGTGTGGAGCGATCTTAGACTCCGCCTCCTCCAGCAGAGCCAGCGCTGATTGGCCGAATTCCGTACTCTGGCCAATCAGCACTGGCTAATGCATTGTATTGGCTTGATGAAGCAGTGCTGAATGTGTGTGCTTAGCACACACATTCAGCTCTACTTCATCGGGCTAATAGAATGCATTGGCCAATCAGCGCTGGCCAATGCATTCTATTAGCGTGAACTGAGTTTGCACAGGGGTTCTAGTGCACCCTCGGCTCTGCTACATCAGATTGCTACATCTGATGTAGCAGTGCCGAGTGTGCATCAGATGTGTAGTTGAGCAAAACTGACTCAGCACTGCTAAGTCTGCATTCGCATAGGAATGCATTGGCCAGCCTTCGGCCAATCAGCGCTGGCTCTGCCGGAGGAGGCGGAGTCTAAGGTCGGACCTGAATGGAGACTGGTGTGGAGCTATCTTAGACTCCGCCTCCTCCAGCAGAGCCAGCGCTGATTGGTCGAGTTCCGTACTCTGGCCAATCAGCACTGGCCAATGCATTTCTATGGGGAAAAGTTAGCTTGCGAAAATCGCAAACTGACAGGGATTTCCATGAAATAAAGTGACTTTTATGCCCCCAGACATGCTTCCCCTGCTGTCCCAGTGTCATTCCAGGGTGTTGGTATCATTTCCTGGGGTGTCATAGTGGACTTGGTGACCCTCCAGACACGAATTTGGGTTTCCCCCTTAACGAGTTTATGTTCCCCATAGACTATAATGGGGTTCGAAACCCATTCGAACACTCGAACAGTGAGCGGCTGTTCGAATCGAATTTCGAACCTCGAACATTTTAGTGTTCGCTCATCTCTAATCTTAATCATTTTTAGTTCTAAATATTTTGGTGTTTGCAACAGCCATTTCAGTTTGATATATCTAATAACTGATGGACACAGTAATATTTCAGGATTGAAATGAGGTTTATTGTACTAACAGAAAATGCGCAATATGCATTAAACCAAAATTTGACCGGTGCAAAAATATGGGCACCTCAACAGAAAAGTGACATTAATATTTAGTACATCCTCCTTTTGCAAAGATAACAGCCTCTAGTCGCTTCCTGTAGCTTTTAATCAGTTCCTGGATCCTGGATGAAGGTATTTTGGACCATTTCTTTCTACAAAACAATTCAAGTTCAGTTAAGTTTGATGGTCGCCGAACATGGACAGCCCGCTCTCAAATGATCTGAAAACAAAGATTGTTCAACATAGTTGTTCAGGGGAAGGATACAAAACGTTGTCTCAGAGATTTAACCTGTCAGTTTCCACTGTGAGGAACATAGTAAGGAAATGGAAGACCACAGGGACAGTTCTTGTTAAGCCCAGAAGTGGCAGGCCAAGAAAAATATCAGAAAGGCAGAGAAGAAGAATGGTGAGAACAGTCAAGGACAATCCACAGATGACCTCCAAAGAGCTGCAGCATCATCTTGCTGCAGATGGTGTCACTGTGCATCGGTCAACTATACAGCGCACTTTGCACAAATAGAAGCTGTATGGGAGAGTGATGAGAAAGAAGCCGTTTCTGCACGTACGCCACAAATAGAGTTGCCTGAGGTATGAAAAAGCACATTTGGACAAGGCAGCTTCATTTTGGAAACAAAAATTGAGTTGTTTGGTTATAAAAAAAAGGCGTTATGCATGGCGTCCAAAAAGAAACAGCATTCCAAGAAAAACACATGCTACCCACTGTAAAATTTGGTGGAGGTTCCATCATGCTTTGGGGCTGTGTGGCCAATGCCGGCATCGGGAATCTTGTTAAAGTTGAGGGTCGCATGGATTCCACTCAGTATCAGCAGATTCTTGAGAATAATGTTCAAGAATCAGTGACGAAGTTGAAGTTACGCCAGGGATGGATATTTCAGCAAGACAATGATCCAAAACACCGCTCCAAATCCTCAGGCATTCATGCAGAGGAACAATTACAATGTTCTGGAATGGCCATCCCAGTCCCCAGACCTGAATATCATTGAACATCTGTGGGATGATTTGAAGCGGGCTGTCCATGCTCGGCGACCATCTAACTTAACTGAACTTGAATTGTTTGTCCAAAATACCTTTATCCAGGATCCAGGAACTGATTAAAAGCTACAGGAAGCGACTAGAGGCTGTTATCTTTGCAAAAGGAGGATCTACTAAATATTAATGTCACTTTTCTGTTGAGGTGCCCATACTTTTGCACCGGTCAAATTTTGGTTTAATCCATATTGCACATTTTCTGTTAGTACAATAAACCTCATTTCAATCCTGAAATATTACTGTGTCCATCAGTTATTAGATATATCAAACTGAAATGGCTGTTGCAAATACCAAAATATTTAGAACTAAAAATGATTAAGATTAATAGGGGTGCCCAAACTTTTTCATAGGACTGTATCTATGATCACAGTCTGCTCTATGTGTATGTACAGCAGAGACGAGTCATCAGCACAGCAGCCTCTGCTATACATACACATAGAGCAGACAGTGTCCGCTGCACAGTGGAAGCTAATTAACATATGAATATAAATGGACTTATTCAAAATCTACTGAGGCAATTTACATACAAAAGGTACGTGTGAAATAACCTTTCTAAAGGCTATGCAAGGATGTGCTTATCTAAAAATGACTTTTCCCAATGATAGAGCCGCTTTAATGGTTCCACCATGGGGGAAATTCAGTGCGTTACAGCAGTATGGATAATACAGTAATATATTATAAGAGAGAACACATACAAAATTCAGAATATAAGATAAAAAAGATACAAGGAGTCACAACAAATAAAAAGAAAGATTTCAGGATCAGTTAGTGATCTCTGCTTAGCCTGATGTTCTATGATAGTCGATAACACTCTTTCTCACACTTGGGGTGAAGCAATCACTGACAGTGACCAAGTAGACCCCATAAATGGAAACCTGTACAAAGGTGTGAACCTAGCATTACACTTGGATTATCCTCCCTCCTTACAACCCTCTCTAATCATGTAGTGGACAATGTAATCTGACACATTAGTGAGCTGCCAGTCCATCTTGGGAGACCAAGATAGATACAGCAAAAACTGGATGTGACTTGTGAGTTTAGGAAGTAAATAGGAAAGAAGAATATAACCCGAGAAGTGGAAAATATTTTTTCTCTGACAGTCTTGACTGTATATTGCAAAGTTTTAATAAAAGTTAGTGCCCATTTATGTTTTCAGTCAAAATCTGTTTAGTTACATGGGGTCTCATCCGCACTACAGTTTTCTGACCTACAAACTCGAAGATGTGTAGAGACATAATAAAGCAACCACATAACTGGACTAGACTGCAAATCCTTTATGTCTTCCTACAATTTTACATGGAGTCTCAATAACATTTTTTTTTCGTGTTAGAGTCTGTAGACTATATTATACTTCAGCACAAAGAGTACTAGTACATGTTTCTGTAGTATGTAACCTCTCAAAAATTGACTATAATGTGGTCAAAATGTCCTTTGTAGCCCAAAAATGGTGCCAGTAAAAGCATCAATTCATCCTGTAAAAAGCAAACCGCTACACAACAAAAAACTGAAGGACATGAATGCCGAGTTATAAGAACACTTTGAATTGAAATATGTTGCACTCCTTTCACATTTCTGCTGTTTTCCATTTTTTCTGTTCTGTGATGGGAGCAAAGAGACAGAAAACTTCAACTTGACATTGATAACTTGCTGTAGAGTGAAAATTCATTACTCAACATAGAAAAAACAGTGAAAAGGTAAAAATTCATGCAACAATGTATTTAATGTGTGACGTGCCAAGATAAAGGAGTTTTTCTGGACTACAAATATTGGTGACCTTTCCTAAAGATAGGTCATTAGGGTTGAGCGATCGTGATCGGGATTGGCTGGAAAATTATCGAAAATTGGATTTTAAAAACGATCCTGAAATATCAAGATCGGCCCAACCCTATAGGTCATCAACATCAGACTGGTTGGGATACTTGTACCTGCATTAGTCAGCTGTTCTCTAGTCCATGGAGACTGCAGGAATCAGACAACTCTGTTCTCTGTCTAGTGGCCGAACAAAGTCTTTGCAGCTTAGATCCCAATCAAGTGAATGAGAAGTGATGTGCAATAAACTGGACTGACCACTAGACAAAGGACAGAGCTGTCATTCTCTGTGTATCAGCTGCTGAGAACAGCTGATTGATGGGGATGCAAAGTGTCGGACGCCTACAGATCTAAAGTTGATAACCTATATTTAGGATTGGTAATTAATAGTTTTAGCCAAGAAAACACCTTTAAAGCTTATTACATCTGAATATTGGAGTGTCTTGTGTACAGTTCCTTGTGCTGTTCTGCAGCCTTCATTCCGATGCTGTCTTTCTTCACCCTTGTGGTGATCATGCCTTGTTGCCAGACATGCATTGTATGCTGCTGGAGCTACTGACTGGACACCACTTGATCCTACAGGCATCTTAAATAAATGTTTGAGACTATATAGGGCCACATTCCCTTTCTACTGTGCACCATTGGTTTACACCTGTCTCCCATTGCCTGTCTCCAATCATACAGTCATCAGATTTGGAGTCTATCATAATGATATGTGTTTGATAGTGGTGTATGATAGACACCATGATAGTACTTAAGGGTGAATTCAATTTTCCTATTCATCCAGTTCCCAACCATAAAGCATAGTCAACTGTGTCCTGCTTTTCCCCTAGCCTATTTAATCTCTTCAGGGGATGGTTGAGTATGACATGACTCCATACCTACAGAATAGCCCCTTGGATTATCTGTCAAACACACCTGGTTCTGACCTTGGACCAGATTCTGACAACTCTTCAGTCTTTCCATCGGTTACCTAATCTGTTACTTGTTACACCTGACCTGAATAATAAATAGAGATGAGCGAACACTAAAATGTTCGAGGTTCGA
The DNA here is from genome assembly GCF_031893055.1 of Leptodactylus fuscus. Taxonomy (NCBI): domain Eukaryota; kingdom Metazoa; phylum Chordata; class Amphibia; order Anura; family Leptodactylidae; genus Leptodactylus; species Leptodactylus fuscus. The sequence continues at coordinate 173,205,592 of NC_134268.1, read as the reverse complement.
AATTCGATTCGAACAGCCGCTCACTGTTCGAGTGTTCGAATGGGTTTCGAACCCCATTATAGTCTATGGGGAACATAAACTCGTTAAGGGGGAAACCCAAATTCGTGTCTGGAGGGTCACCAAGTCCACTATGACACCCCAGGAAATGATACCAACACCCTGGAATGACACTGGGACAGCAGGGGAAGCATGTCTGGGGGCATAAAAGTCACTTTATTTCATGGAAATCCCTGTCAGTTTGCGATTTTCGCAAGCTAACTTTTCCCCATAGAAATGCATTGGCCAGTGCTGATTGGCCAGAGTACGGAACTCGACCAATCAGCGCTGGCTCTGCTGGAGGAGGCGGAGTCTAAGATCGCTCCACACCAGTCTCCATTCAGGTCCGACCTTAGACTCCGCCTCCTCCGGCAGAGCCAGCGCTGATTGGCCGAATTCCGTACTCTGGCCAATCAGCGCTGGCCAATGCATTCTATTAGCCCGATGAAGTAGAGCTGAATGTGTGTGCTAAGCACACACATTCAGCACTGCTTCATCACGCCAATACAATGCATTAGCCAGTGCTGATTGGCCAGAGTACGGAATTCGGCCAATCAGCGCTGGCCAATGCATTCTATTAGCCCGATGAAGTAGAGCTGAATGTGTGTGCTAAGCACACACATTCAGCACTGCTTCATCACGCCAATACAATGCATTAGCCAGTGCTGATTGGCCAGAGTACGGAATTCGGCCAATCAGCGCTGGCTCTGCTGGAGGAGGCGGAGTCTAAGATCGCTCCACACCAGTCTCCATTCAGGTCCAACCTTAGACTCCGCCTCCTCCAGCAGAGCCAGCGCTGATTGGCCGAATTCCGTACTCTGGCCAATCAGCACTGGCTAATGCATTGTATTGGCGTGATGAAGCAGTGCTGAATGTGTGTGCTTAGCACACACATTCAGCTCTACTTCATCGGGCTAATAGAATGCATTGGCCAGCGCTGATTGGCCGAATTCCGTACTCTGGCCAATCAGCACTGGCTAATGCATTGTATTGGCGTGATGAAGCAGTGCTGAATGTGTGTGCTTAGCACACACATTCAGCTCTACTTCATCGGGCTAATAGAATGCATTGGCCAGCGCTGATTGGCCAGAGTACGGAATTCGGCCAATCAGCGCTGGCTCTGCTGGAGGAGGCGGAGTCTAAGATCGCTCCACACCAGTCTCCATTCAGGTCCGACCTTAGACTCCGCCTCCTCCAGCAGAGCCAGCGCTGATTGGCCGAATTCCGTACTCTGGCCAATCAGCACTGGCTAATGCATTGTATTGGCGTGATGAAGCAGTGCTGAATGTGTGTGCTTAGCACACACATTCAGCTCTACTTCATCGGGCTAATAGAATGCATTGGCCAGCGCTGATTGGCCGAATTCCGTACTCTGGCCAATCAGCACTGGCTAATGCATTGTATTGGCGTGATGAAGCAGTGCTGAATGTGTGTGCTTAGCACACACATTCAGCTCTACTTCATCGGGCTAATAGAATGCATTGGCCAATCAGCGCTGGCCAATGCATTCTATTAGCGTGAACTGAGTTTGCACAGGGGTTCTAGTGCACCCTCGGCTCTGCTACATCAGATTGCTACATCTGATGTAGCAGTGCCGAGTGTGCATCAGATGTGTAGTTGAGCAAAACTGACTCAGCACTGCTAAATCTCTGCATTCGCATAGGAATGCATTGGCCAGCCTTCGGCCAATCAGCGCTGGCTCTGCCGGAGGAGGCGGAGTCTAAGGTCGGACCTGAATGGAGACTGGTGTGGAGCGATCTTAGACTCCGCCTCCTCCAGCAGAGCCAGCGCTGATTGGTCGAGTTCCGTACTCTGGCCAATCAGCGCTGGCCAATGCATTCTATTAGCCCGATGAAGTAGAGCTGAATGTCTGTGCTTAGCACACACATTCAGCTCTACTTCATCAGGCTAATAGAATACATTGGCCAATCAGCGCTGGCCAATGCATTCTATTAGCTTGATGAAGCAGAGTGTGCACAAGGGTTCAAGCGCACCCTCGGCTCTGATGTAGCAGAGCTGAGGGTGCACAAGGGTTCAAGCGCACCCTCGGCTCTCCTACATCAGAGCCGAGGGTGCGCTTGAACCCTTGTGCAGCCTCGGCTCTGCTACATCAGAGCCGAGGGTGCGCTTGAACCCTTGTGCACACTCTGCTTCATCAAGCTAATAGAATGCATTGGCCAGCACTGATTGGCCAGAGTACGGAATTCGGCCAATCAGCGCTGGCCAATGCATCCCTATGGGAAAAAGTTTATCTCACAAAAATCACAATTACACACCCGATAGAGCCCCAAAAAGTTATTTTTAATAACATTCCCCCCTAAATAAAGGTTATCCCTAGCTATCCCTGCCTGTACAGCTATCCCTGTCTCATAGTCACAAAGTTCACATTCTCATATGACCCGGATTTGAAATCCACTATTCGTCTAAAATGGAGGTCACCTGATTTCGGCAGCCAATGACTTTTTCCAATTTTTTTCAATGCCCCCGGTGTCGTAGTTCCTGTCCCACCTCCCCTGCGCTGTTATTGGTGCAAAAAAGGCGCCAGGGAAGGTGGGAGGGGAATCGAATTTTGGCGCACTTTACCACGCGGTGTTCGATTCGATTCGAACATGGCGAACACCCTGATATCCGATCGAACATGTGTTCGATAGAACACTGTTCGCTCATCTCTAATAATAAAGTTTACTGGTTAGCTCTGGTAAGCTTTAATATTCCTCAGGTAACCACATTAAAGGGTTTGTCCAGACATTGGAAAAATCACAGAGAAGGCTGTGTAAGGCAAAACATAAAAAATATACCTGTCCCACAACTCTGATGTCCACAGCCGCTGTCCATTCAGGTGTTGGCTCTGTTGTAAGCCCTTCAATGCACTTGACCGCAGAGGCCTCAACAGTGGCTGGAAAGGACCTGGTGACATCACTAACATACATCACTGGGTCCTTTCTGCCGATGCTGAGACTACTGATTGGCCTCAGCAGTCACATGTATTAAGGAAGGCACGCGCATGCCTGATCGGACAGCCAGAGCAAGTGAGTATGATTTTTTTAACAATAAGAGAATTGGTTTAGTATTCATTTTAAGTTGCACTCAGGAGCGTTATTAATTAGCGGGAATTATTCATTGAGGGGCAATATTATTTAAAGGGGGTACATAGCTGCATAATAATGCATAATAATGTGGGTCCGTTGCCTGGATATGTGAGGAGCCAACGATGTCTGTGTTACAAACACAGAAAGACATAAGTTGTAGCTGTAAAAAGTGGCCATGGCGTCCATGCATAAGTGATAGAGGTGATATTAAGATACATTTTTCAAGATCTTAAGCATTGTCCGTTTTAGATTTTGATATTATTCTGCAGAAATAACTTTACAGGAAAGTATTAATAACAGGAACAATATGTCACTATTTCCAATACAAATATCTCAGGGGCACAAAAAATCTATCACAAAGGAGGCAAAGTGGCACAATTGGTTCTTTTCAGGTACTTTTTAGATTGTTCTCCAATTATTTTATCTTACATCTCTTTGCCTTTCCGGTAACAAAAATGGTTTGAAAGGATGTAATCTTAAAAAAATAAAAGTTTAGTAGTGGAAAATGTCATCATTTGAACAATCATGGCAGCTGAGATGCCGTAGTTGTATTTCACGAAGGCACCATCCTACGCACATCCACAAAGTAACCAAATGAGTAAGATTAAACCCTATATATAAATGATAACAAAACATCTGAATATACCAAGTTCTTTAGAGCATCTCTACAAGATATTTGACTGCGGAGCAGGTGGATACAGAGATAAGATTCGAGCCTGAAAGCCTTTAGTAACGCCCACACATACCAGTCTAACCATTGATGACCTACATAGACTGTAATATCCATTCTTGTGCTGTGTTTGTGTGTGCAGGTGTATCTGTAGAAAAGCACAGTTATGTATTTTATGTAGTAGGAAATATACACATCAGTATTGTATCTAGGTATTTTATGTTATTGGTCAGGCACTTAGATGGAATATGTGTTACCTATACAAATATAAGGATTCACGTGATCTTCCTTAGCTTTATCTCTTAATATCTGTGTAGTTGTTTATAAATACAAACACACTTTATGCATAATATTGGTCTACATACTGATCAAGTTCACATGCTCAGGGCTATCCTTTCTTTGGATAATACCTGTGCAGTGAACTGAAACATTGTCCATGAACTAATAAACATCCACTTTTCCTCCCTGGCCTTTCTTTAATATATATATATATATATATATATATATATATATATATATATATATCTTAAAACCTTCATAAGGCTTGGGATGATGCACAACAAGAATAAACCGTTGTCTTAACACCATCTGTTGTGTTTGAAAGTGTCTCGTGACCTATATAGTAAGACACCTCTGCTTTGGTAAATTTGGGTTAGGCCTAGGGCATTTTCCTTTTTTTTCTAAAACACCCATCCCAGTTACTGAATCAGACCGCACACGTAATGTTATGTATGTCACGGTCCAATCTGATTTGGGTCTTGGCAGGAGCTGGTACTAAGTCAGTATCATGATCTCAATGTTCAATAATCTTTTCAATATTTGTGGTCTATTAATGTCATTCTATGTGTAAAATGCTGAATTCTATGACTATCTATGACTAAATCTATGGTTATATATCTATTAGCATATCTACTATTAGAGATGAGCAAGTAGTACTGGATCGAGTAGGTATTCGATCGAATACTACGGTATTCGAAATACTCGTACTCGATCGAGTACCACTCGCTGTTCAAATGTAAAAGTTCGATGCAGAACTAGCATTGATTGGTTGAATGCTATACAGTCGGCCAATCAACGCTGGTTCTTCTCCTACCTTTAGAAGTCTTCTCCCCGCAGCGTCCCCGCGGCGTCTTCCGGCTCTGAATTCAGTCTGCCAGGCATCGGGCCTGGGCAGAGTCGACTGCGCATGTCTGCTTGTAGTGCGGGCATGCGCAGTCGGCTCTGCCCAGGCCCGATGCCTGGCAGAGTGAATGAAGAGCTGGAAGAGCCGGAAGACGCCGCGGGGACGCTGCAAGGAGAAGACTGCACGGAGGATCCAGCCCGACCCTCACTCGTGGACTTGGTAAGTATAATTTGATCGAACGTTGCCTACCCCTGAAACGAGCATTTTCCCCCCATAGACTATAATAGGGTTCGATATTCGATTCGAGTAGTCGAATATTGAGGGGCTACTCGAAACAAATATCGAACCTCGGACATTTTACTGTTCGCTCATCTCTATCTACTATATCTTTATAAATCAATTAACTCTATCTATTTGTCTACTGTAAATATCTCCTATATCTGACTAAGGCTGTGGTCACACCACTGTTCATACTCCATTCGGTTTTCCATCTCCGAATCCGCTTGAAAAACGCGGAGAGAAAAGTCCTGCAAACAGGAATTTTCTCAACGCATTTTTTGGGCGGAAATCTGGTGGACCTCTTTATAGTCTAACTACTTTTTAAGCGGATTAGGTTTTCCGTTTTTTAAGGGGGCATTCACACAGAGTAAAGTGGCGCTGATTCTGGCATCATAACTCGCAGCAGAATCGGCGCTGAAAAAAAAGACTCCCATTGACTTCAATGGGTTCCATTTTCCGCACGGAACACATTGAAATCAATTAATTTAAAAGCCTCCCATTGATTTCAATGTGTTCCACACGGAAAACGAAACCCATTGAAGTCAATGGGAGTCTTTTTTTCAGCGCTGATTCTGCCTTGAGTTATCATGCCAGAATAAGCTCCACTTTACTCCGTGTGAATGCCCCTTAAGGGGACCGGAATAACGGAAAGCCAAACACTAGTGTAAATCTATCTATCTATCTATCTATCTATCTATCTATCTATCTATCTATCTATCATCTATCTGTCTATCTATCTATCTATCTATCTATCTATCTATCTATTCTATCTACTGCATCTTTCTACTATATCTGTCTAAATCCATTAATCTGTTTATTTGGTCACGCTTTACATTATTTATATTGATTATATACTTTACAGTTTTTATAATAAAACAATACAAATATTGACCACCCTAAGATATCATAAAGCGTATTTTGTTCTTATTTTCTGCAGCCTATGACCCATTTATTTTCCACCATTGCCTTTACCTCCTTATAGATTTGAGTAATTAACACCTAATTATTCCCACTGAGTGTTTCTGACTCTGCAAAAGAGCAAAAAATCATCAGGGGGTAATTATTTAGTACTCTAGTCACTAAGCTCTAGTCACTTAGTATGTTGCCTTAGGAACAAACGGAGAAAAATACATTGAAGTAAAGGGTTCTTAATTACTTGGTTAACATGATAAGGGGTAGTTATACAAGGCAAGTGACACACCAGAACTGCTCAGCTGCAGAAATCAGTCAGTTTGTATTAGGAACAATTTCTGCTCGGGGCCCAAGGTGATTCCTGTTAACAGTACTTTGTAACCACATTCTGGTGCTTGGAGAATTAAGCTGCACTGCAGACAATAAAGTCAGAATAACCACTTGGGAGTTTTTTTTATAGCAAACATTCATTTCTGACAATCCTCATTAATAGTATGGCTAAACCCATAATGATTGTAAAATATGGTGCAAAAAGTAAAAAGACTATAAATAGTTTTTCTTATGCACCTAAAATAGAACATGTAAAGGGTTACATTACTTTTTATAAACAGACACATAGATTTCTAAATGAGAGGGCTGGTGTACACAACAAGGCCTGGTGTGCGGGTTCTGCACAGCAATGCCTCCAGAGAAAACTAAACCTGCACATTCAGAGCAGCACGGTGACTCAGTGGTAACTTTTCAGCGCTGGAGTCCTGGGTTCGGATCTGGTCAAAGCCAACATCTGTAAGCAGTTTGCATTTTCTCCCCGTGTTTGCATGGGTTTCCTCTGGGTACTCGCACACTCCAAAGACAAACTGATAGGGAATGTAGACTGTGACCCCTATATGGAACAGTGACTGACAATGTCTGTAAAGCTCTGCAGAATATGATGGCGCTATATAAAAATAATAAGATGGGTTCTCCTTTACCTTTGATCTTGACTGGACATGTACAGATACAGTATTTGTGTCATGAAATGATCAACTTTTCAAGACAATACTGTTTTTGCAATATTGTGTCACAAAGTGATAGGCTATATGTCTCTATATGAGGCCACCCATTTGTTCACAGTAGCCTTTTCATAGCTTTGTTAGCATGTTGTAATTTAGTATTACATTTGTTTTATGAAAAATTGGAGTTCTTAAACAAATATGAGTCACTATAAGGGGGCGTTCACACTAGCGCTGCTGTTCGTCCTTTGCAAGTCCGTCAAAAAGCCAGGCAAAACTGCATAGGGACAGCTTGCTGGCAGTAAGCTTAAAAAATCATTCATTAAAACTTCCATGTATTACAACTACACTGCTCAAAAAATAAAGGGAACACTCAAATAACACCTCTTAGATCTGAATGAATGAAATATTCTCATTGAATACTTTGTTCTGTACAAAGTTGAATGTGATAACAAAATCACACAAAAATCATCAATGAAAATCAAATTTATTAACCAATGGAGGCCTGGATTTGCCCCCCCCCCCCCTCCAAATTAAAGTGGACAAACACACTACAGGCTGATCCAACTTTGATGTAATGTCCTTAAAACATGTCAAAATGAGGTTCAGTAGTCTGTGTGGCCTCCACGTGCTGTATGACCTCCCTACAACGCCTGTGCATGTTCCTGATGAGGCTGTGGATGGTCTCCTGAGGGATCTACTCCCAGACCTGGACTAAAGCATCTGCCAACTCCTGGACAGTCTGTGGTGCAATGTGACACGCTGGAGTCACTACCAGGAGACAGGCCAGTACACCAGGAGATGTGGAGGGGTCTGTAGGAGGGCAACAACACAGAAACAGGACCCCTACCTCCACCTTTGTGCAAGGAGGAACAAGAGGAACACTGCCAGAGCCCTGTAAAATGACCTCCAGCAGGCCTCAAATGTGCATTTGTCTGTACAAACAGTTAGAAACTGACTCCATGAGGATGGTATGAGGGCCCGACGTCCACAGATGGGGGTTGTGCTCACAGTCCAACACCATGCAGGACGCTTGGCATTTGCCAAAGAACACCAGGATTGGCACCTTGTGCTCTTCACAGATGAAAGCAGGTTCACACTGAGCACATGTGACAGACATGACAGAGTCTGGAGACACCGTGGAGAGCGATCTGCTGCCTGCAACATCCTTCAGCATGACCGTTTTGACATTGGGTCAGTAATGGTGTGGGGTGACATTTCTTTGGAGGGCCACGGAGCCCTCTATGTGCTCGCCAGAGGTAGACTTACTGCCATTAGGTACTGAGGTGAGATCCTCAGATCCCTTGTGAGACCATAAGCTGGTGCGGTTGGCCCTGGGTTCCTCCTAATGCAGGACAATGCCAGACCTCATGTGGTTGGAGTGTGTCAGCAGTTCCTACAAGATGAAGGCATTGAAGCTATGGAATGGCCCGTCCGTTCCCCAGACCTGAATCCGATTGAGCACATCTGGGACATCATGTCTCGCTCCATCCACTAATGTCACGTTGCACCACAGACTGTCCAGGAGCTGGCAGATGCTTTAGTCCAGGTCTGGGAGGAGATCCCTCAGGAGACCATCCACAACATCATCAGGAGCATGCCCAGGCATTGTAGGGAGGTCATACAGGTACGTGGAGGCCGCACACACTACAGAGCCTAATTTTGACATGTTTTAAGGACATTACATGAAAGTTGGATCAGCCTGTAGTGTGTTTTTCCACTTTAATTTTGGGGGTGACTCCAAATCCAGGCCTCCATTGGTTAATAAACTTGATTTCCATTGATGATTTTTGTGCGATTTTGTTGTCTTCACATTTAACTTTGTACAGAACAAAGTACTGAATGAGAATATTTCATTCATTCAGATCAATGATGAAAATTCTCCATCCTCATCTAGTACCCCTCCCCACTATTGCACAGGAGCAATAACAGGTAGATTCCGCTGCCAATCAACTTATCATGTGATAATCTTTATATCTTTATTGAATTCACGCAGTAACATGTTAAGGGCGCTGTTGATGTTATTGGGTACTATTGGCATTGACGTTATTATTAGGCTTCATTTCTATTTGCACTAATAATGAGTATTATAAAGATTCCCCATCATGTGGCATATATTCCAAAGCCTGTCAACTCTCATAACAAGCTTTCTGTACCATACTTGCAGACACATATTACTTGTCCCTTGTGCCTCCATTAGTAGCTCAGCATTCATAGAGAAAATGGGCGGACTTGCTTAGTCTCCCACATGACCACGCTTTTATTTCTCTATAACCACATTTCCCAAAGGTTGTCTGTAGTTCCCGATGTTTGCTATTGATGTTATATTGTTGCTTATCATACTGTATACATACATACATTCATACATACATACACATTTTATAGTATTTTTAGGAATTATATCATTTCTGGCTCATGTAGTGACTAAACAGCAGATTCAGCAGCGCCAGCGTAACCAAAGAGCCAATGCCCTTTTGCCATTATATCTTGGCTCTGTGGTCACATTGTGTTCTGTCAGTACAGCTGTATATATATGCTGTGCTTGAACATGAGGAGACTTTGACAATAAAATGAGTAGAAACTTTGCATAGTCCATATCTAATAACAACATATAACAAGATGAACTTTGTGCTCTCCCCCATAGCAGCAATTGGACTGTAACTGTATCTTTCATTGTTAGATACCAATTTCCTTAAAGAGGATTTTTTATGTCCTCGGACACATGTGGTTTTATATACCGCTAGACAGCCAACAGTGCACAGAATTAGATTTTGTGATCACAAATGCTGGTACACAGCATTTAATGAGTTAAGCTAGGTTCAAACTTGTACTGGGCTCTCTGCTAAGGGCTAGTTCACATGGGGCAAGAAGGGGCGGATTATGGTGCTGAATCCACGTCATAATCCGCCCCCTCACAATGGAGGTCTATGTAAACCGCTAACCTTCTTTCTTCAGGCAGAAAGAAAGATTATAGCTGTACAGCTGTACAGAGTACAGCATTGATTGGCTGAATGCTGTACTCTGTATGGCATTCAACGCTGGTCAATGCATTCCTATGCCGAGATGTAGCAGTGCTGGCCGTGTGCTCAGCTCAGCTACCCCGGAGATGCAGCCAAGCTAAGCGCACGGCCAGCACTGCTACACCGGAGAACCGCTGCTACACCGGAGAACCGCTGCTACACTGGAGAACCGCTGAACCCTGCTGCTCACTCAGCTCTGCTGCATCAGAGATGCGCTGAACCCTGCTGCACACTCAGCTCTGCTGAATCAGTGATGTAGCAGAGCTGAGTGTGCACTGAACCCTGCTGCACACTCAGCTTTGCTGCATCAGAGATGTAGCACAGCTGAGTGTATGCTGAACCCTGCTGCACACTCAGCTCTGCTGAATCAGTGATGTAGCAGAGCTGAGTGTGCACTGAACCCTGCTGCACACTCAGCTTTGCTGCATCAGAGATGTAGCACAGCTGAGTGTACGCTGAACCCTGCTGCACACTTAGCTCTGCTCATCTCCAAAGAGCTTGGTGAGCAATATTCCCACCTAAATAAAGCTAATCCTAGCTAACCCTGCCTGTACATCTATCCCTATCTCATAGTCATATAGTTCAGTCTCAAATTAACCGAATGTTAAATCCACCATTCGTATAAATTGGAGGTCACCTGATTTAGCCAGACAATTACTTTTTCCAATTTTTTTTTTATGCCTCCGTTGTCATAGTTCCTGTCCCACCTCCCATGCGCAGTTATTGGTGGAAAAAAGGCGCCAGGGAAGGTGGGAGGGGATACGAATTTTTAGTGCATTTGCCTCATGGTATTTGATTGGAATCGAATACCTCGAATGGCCCGATATTCGATCGAATATCCATATCGATCGAACAGTGTTCGCTCATCTCTAGTGCTAACCACTGAGCTACCGTGTGGCCCCCGTTACTGCCGTTTTTATACTGAAACCAGAGGATTCCTTTGGAGAATCTGATGCAGATTAATTCTGACTCCTGCAACAAGCGCTTGCTCTGTAATGTATTAGGGCTAGTTCACACGGAGTTAACGCGTGCATTCTGGCACGTAAACACGTGTCAGAATGTGAACGCTCCAAACAGATCTCATTCATGTCAATGTGATGGCTTACGGGCGCTACACATTGAAATCGATGGGAGGCTTTTAGCCTTCACACGGAGTAACGATCCAAGCATTTTGTCACAAATTACATATGTAAAAATACACATGTAAAATGTGGTAAGCCATTGAGTTCAATGGCTTTTTTTCATATAATGCGGGCAAAATTACGCCCGTTATACATCCATAAGCCAACAAATTGAAATGAATGTGATCTGTTTTGAGCGCTCACATTCTGACACGTGTATACGTGCCAGAATACGTGCGCGTAAACTCCGTGTGAACTAGCCCTTATGTTAAGTATTCATTCAACATGACATAAAAGTAGAAAGAGACGGTACTATTCCGTTATTGGGCCAGCAGCAGCTCAGTTCAGCACCAGCATCGGGACAGCAGCAATCAGCAGTTCAGTTCAGCATTGGGAATTACAATTACATCTGAGGACTGCTGGCCCGATGCTGGCCTGATGCTTGTGCCCAGTAGCCAGTACATCAATACCCCCATCCTCCTCCTCCAAGTGCTTCCCCCCAGCTCTCCTTACATCTGCCCCGCACCCTCTCTCTGCAACATGACTAGGCCTCACCTCGGCGCTTTCAATTTGTCCAGAAGGAAACACACCGGGGCTCAATCCAGGCCCTGTCAAGGGACGCGCTGACGCCGACCATAGGAACGGGGAGCTACGGCGATCCGGTGGGACAAACTTCCTGCAGCATCCGATGACTAACTAGTAGCGTTGGTCAGGATCTACGGTGAGGCCTAGTGGTGTGGCGGGGAGGGGGTACGGGGCAGATGTAAGGAGAGCTGGGGGGTTAGCACTGGGAGGAGGAGGATGATCGATGTACTGGCTCCTAGATGCAGGGCACAAGCATCGGGCCAGCAGTCCTCGGATGTAATTTGCTGCTGTCCTGATGCTAGTGCTGAACTGCTCAGCTAGCCCGATAATGGAATAGTACCAAAGAGACTAAACAGGAGCCATTTGAGAGACAATACAGGTCATAAAGGGTTCTAACAATTTGGTGATAACTTCCAATGGCAAATATTTACCATTTTTGACTACTGCATAGTTACGTTTGATTCTTGCCATCAGTTTCATTTTTGTAATCCACACCTTTGATCATCATTACATTTTATTTATTTTTGTATATCTCGCCCTGCTCAAAAACTGACACGGATGTCATAGTAAGCTCAATCCCCTACTTTTCTCCTTTTTGAAAGGAACACAGCATTACATTCATTAAGCTCAATTTTTTCTTTTCATGGAGTCGAGAGTACAGCAAAAAGGTAAAATAATGAAATGCCTTGTCTAACAAAAAAAATTAACATATCTAACTATAATCCCCTGGCATTTGTGAAATAAGATTTAGACAGGGGCTAGCTCAGACTTTAATGTTTTCATGTTATAAGAAGAAGTGAAAAAGAGCCAAAAAAATAAATAAATAATGGCTTTCATTATCGCTGACAGCTCGTTGTGTTTAAAGTATGATGAACTAAATGTCCCTTTTCTGCTTTATAAATAGGAATATTAAGGGAAAAAGCAAAGTCCCTATTAATTAATTTGGACCATTGTCTCACTTGTGATAGTCCTTGGTGTCAAAAAGATAATTAGAATTTTATAATGATAATTGTTATAATTATGCCTGAGAAAAAAATCATCAGGGGGTAGGTCTATTCAACGATGGTTTAATTGTTCCTTCTGTTTAATAATAAGGTCATTTTTCTATTAGCCAGCAGCAGGAGCTCATGGTGAAGAGCAGACATACTAAAATCATTAGCTTGTTTACCTCTTTATGGTCCTGCAATTTAACTGCAAGTTAATAAGATATATGAAAACTACAAAGAAAAAAAAAAAAGCAAGAGCTCGTCCAGAATACACAGCAAAAAGGAAATTCAATTACTTCAACCAAAGCTGTCACCCCATGCTTGTACATCACAAATATGCACTATGCACAAGTACACAAAGGAACACAAAAGATTTGGAGGAGGACACTCAAAATGAACTGTAATTACATAGAATGTGTAACCACTATGTAAGTCAGTCATTCTGATCATCTACTGTTTCCAAGCACGTATTTATATCAAGTTTATATCATCCTACATAATCCCTAGGAGGAATAAAATACTGGACTGGTGATGTAATTAGGTAAAATAACTAAAATAAGGTAAATTTTAGATGAGGTTGGATGAAGCTCAACTACTCCGGAGATGCAGCCAAGTAGTTGAGCTGAGCGCACTGCCCGATGCAGCAGTGCTGGCCGATATAGCAGTGTCCGATGTAGCAGTCCGATGCAGCAGAGCTGGACCTGCTACACACTCAGCTCTGCTGCATTAGACTGCTACATCGGACACTACTACATCGGCCAGCACTGCTACATTGGAGATGAAGCAGAGCTGGCCGTTCGCTGAGCTCGGCTACTCCGGAGTAGTCGAGCTGAGTGCACGGCCCGATGTAGCAGTGCTGGCCGATGTAGCAGTGTCCGATGTAGCAGTCTGATGCAGCAGAGCTGAGTGTGTAGCAGATTCAGCTTTGCTTCATCTTGGCATAGGAATTCATTGACCAGCGTTGATCAACACTGGTCAATGCATTCCTATGGGAAAAAAGTCAGCTTGCGCATATCGCAAGCTGACAGGGATCCCGACCAGATAGAGCCCTAGTGACAATCCTAGTGGGCCAAGCAAATCCTTTTGTTTAGGGGGTCAATGATTGCAGACACACAATATAAGTTTTGAGGGTCTTTTAGCTTTTCAATCATCAGCTCATAGATCAGAAGTTATCTCTTTATTCAGCACAGACTACCAACTGCTGTAGAAGAACCTCACCTGACATCTTCTTTCATCTGCTTGACAGCTACTATGCCTCTGTATTTTAAAATGGTGGGTTGTTTGGGTGACCTTTGTCACTCAGGAGCTTCGGAACCTGAGCACTTACTAAATCCATCATTTCCAGGGAACTGGTTGTCAACCAAGGCATGTAACCCCTGACATAACCTGGCGAACCTCCTCGGGTACACGTACCACAGGTTAAAAACCACAGATCTACAGTTTGTCCAATTTTATTGAAAGATGACATTTTACATGCTCTGCCATCTTAAACTGTTTACATGCTTATCCACCCCTTATCTTATGGATAGAAGATACACACATTTTGTGCCAACACCCATTTAAAGGGATTCTTTCATTAAAATTCTATTTTTTTCTGGGTACCATGGCAGGTCCCAGTGCTCAAACAGTACTGCGGGCATCCCCAATGCTGCGAGAGAACTCTCCAGTGCCACCTCCATCTTCTTCTGGAACGGCCTCTCTTCGCGTCTTCTTCCGGCGCTGGGTTCAAACTTCTAAGCCTTCTCCTTCATACTCTGAAACTTGGGTGACGAATGATGAATGGAACCACCAATGCTCAGTGTATCCTAATTCTCAATGGACCAAACCATTAAAGGGACAATATAAATGATATTATTATTATATTATTATTACATATTCCAAAATTTATACACAGTTATACTGTACATACAGTGGCACAGACATGGTATATGTAAAATGAACAGTGTAAAACAAGTTTAGCAGTGTCCTTTGAGATACTGTACATGGAGATGGAGCTGGCTCAGTTCCTGAGCTGGTGCAATCAGCATCAGATATAAGCCATGTTATAGAGCTGGCACCTTGCTGCTTCTCTGAAAACACCAATCTTGACCGTTCAGCACCTTATATGCCACCATCAACTGACACCATATAATGTTGCAAAGTATTTAAAAACACACTGTAAATAACCCTTTTCTCAGTAAATCTAATTTCTAACATAAAAAATGTAAAAAACAATTAAAAAGTAGAAATATTTGATATTGACTTATCTATAATTACCATTATAATACAATAACCATTGTTAAAATAAAAATAAACAAAGAGAAAATTAATTATTTAAGGTCACATTGTTTCCCAAAAATGTAAATAAAAGCAATCAAAAAGATGCACATAATCCAACTACAAAACCAAGACCACACAGCTCAGTCAATGTAAAAATCTAAAAAGTTATGACTTTTAGAATAAGGTGACACTAAATAATATTGTGGTGTTGTTGTCCATTGGTAGTACAACATAAAATTATACATTTTGTATTGCTACTGTCCTAACCTGTACAATAAAAACATGTTATTTACTGTACACAGTATGCAGTGCAAAATTTATCTCATAAAAAGCAATGAGGCACCTGCTGTTTTTTTTCTATGGTGCTCACAAAGAGATCATAAATTTAATCAACAGGCTATGAGTTTTGTATAATGGTACAATAGAAACTCCAGCTCATTGTGCAAAACACAAGCCCTTATACTGCTACTTAGAAAAATAAGTTGTAAAAATTTTAAAAAAAAGACAACGGATTGAATGCTTAAAGTAATAATAGCAAAGTTACCAATCAGGTCTTGGGGGACCAGCTGAGGACACAAAGTGACCTTTTGCAACATCCATGTGTGTTTTACATGTTGTTATCATCTAGAATTGAGTATAGACTACAATGACTTTTATTATGAGTTCTGCAGATTCCCTTTTTCATGAACATTAGCTCTCAACACTGCTAACAGGCTGAGTTTACATACACTATGTGATAAAAAGTATCCAGACACCTGGCTGAAAATGACTTACAAGTTCGTGGCGCCCTCCATCGGTAATGGAGGGGGCTTGCACCCCTTGTTGTTTTGCGTGGCACTTTCACAGCACAGACCTACATTGATGTTTTAAACACCTTCTTGCTTCCCACTGTTGAAGAGCAATTCGGGGATGGCGATTGCATCTTTCAACACGATCGATCACCTGTTCATACTACACGGCCTGTGGCGGAGGGGTTACACGACAATAACATCTCTGTAATGGACTGGCCTGCACAGAGTCCTGACTTGAATCCTATAGAACACCTTTGGGATGTTTTGGAATGCGGACTTTGTGCCAGCCCTCACCAACCTACATCGATAACTCTCCTCAGTGCAGCACTACGTGAAGAATGGGCTGCCATTCCCCACGAAACCTTCCAGCACCTGATTGAACGTATGCTTGCGAGAATGGAAGCTGTCATCAAGGCTAAGAGTGGGCCAACACCATATTGAATTCCAGCAGTACCGATGGAGGGCACCACGAACTTATAAGTCATTTTCAGCCAGGAGTCTGGATACTTTTGATCACATAGTGTATGTCTATTGTGTCCAGCTAGTTTTCTATGCCTGAGCAAACACAACTGATGATATTTTTGGGACTCTTGTTCACAGATCCAGCATTCATAGTTGGGCTGAAAAACACCATATGCATTTTTTTACTGTCCGGCTGTTAGGGAAGTGCCAGACAGCAGTTCCCCAATGCTGTAGATGAACCCTGGAGGAAGGGGCACAAGAGACAGTGAGCCCTAGTCTGAAACCTCCCACTGTCTCTTTCTGCTTGCCGGTCCTATCCTATGTAATAGGTGACAACTGGGCGACAAAACCCTTCCTAAATACGTGACACACAAAATGCGGACAAGACAAACAACAACAAGGGAGGCCAGCTAGCCAGGGGTCAGTAACAGTCGAGCAATGCAGTGACAAAATTGATATCCAAAAGAGTAGTCTATAGGGAAAGCCAGA
Organism: Leptodactylus fuscus; assembly: GCF_031893055.1. Lineage (NCBI taxonomy): Eukaryota > Metazoa > Chordata > Amphibia > Anura > Leptodactylidae > Leptodactylus > Leptodactylus fuscus. The sequence continues at coordinate 173,188,778 of NC_134268.1, read as the reverse complement.
GGTCAAGAATCAGATCACAAAAACAAACAGCAAGCACCAATCTGAATGTGAGCCAAGAATAAATAGGGGGGAAGAACCCGTCCCAGACTTGATAGGAAGGCAGGCTGTCAATCACAGGGCAAGGCTAAAAATAACTATTAGAGAAGCAGAGGGAAATGAGGGTGAAGGAGATGGGTGTGGTGGGAAACCAAGGTGAAAGAATAGGACAGTGTTCAGACAATGCGAGAAGAACCCATAAGAAGAAATCACAGCCGAACACGCCTCCTGTGCCGCATCATACGGCTGGATGATGACATCAAATTCCAGACAGGCAAAGATGTTACACCGGCACAGGGCAAAATCTGAATCACAACTGATACACCAGATGAAATAACTGTTTATATATATATATATATATATATATATATATATATATATATATAAAACTTTTTTATATATATCCAGGAAAATACAAACAAAAAGAGGAGGGAAAAGGTTTATGTTTTCCACTTCTCACTTTATTTTTATTTAATAGTACTAATAAAAACTTTTTAAAATACTTTTTTTTTTGGTGGGTGTGAATGACACCGCCCTACCAAAGCCACTTTGGCACACCTGGTAATCACCATTCTTCCTTATTTTCCACTCACACCCCTCAAGTGTGCCTGGGTCTTCTAGGATAATACAAAACAAGCTTTATAAATTATATATATCGATTAACCCAAGCGGGTCAGTACTATACACTTAACATATACAGAAATATATATCAGTGGATGACAAATAAATACAGCATAATACAATACATATAAAATGGGAATAAAAAATAGAAAAGGAAAAACAGAAACAAGAGTCTGTAGTTGGTTCTCTGGGGCCTCACTTCGAGGCCTCAGGACACACGCTTTAGTCAGTTAGGAGTAGGGTTGATCGATCGTGTTCGGAAAAGATCGGATTCCGATCGGCGATCGAGAAAATTTCACGATCGTGATTGGAATTCCGAATACAATCTTTTTAGGTGGGATCGAGATTGGTACTATTTCCCACAATGCTTTGCTTAGCCTTCACACTGAGTATACACTCCGCTCATTCTGAGTGGAGTGTATACTCAGTGTGAAGGCTCCACTGCGGTTCCATAGGAATGAATGGAAGCAGCCGTCACACAGCCTTAACCCCCTGCACGCCGGCTGCCTCCATTCATTCTAATGGGAGACTAAACTAACATCTCTAGTAGCTACTTACCTCCAGAGATGGCTGCTCTGGTGCCCAGTGTTCTCCTTCTTCTTCGCCTCGCTGCCGCTCCACGCTGCTCTTCTCGCCTCGCTGCCGCCGCCTCCCAGGTTAGTGTTTAAAGAGCTAGGAAGGCTGGGTTTGTGGCTTAGGAGAGTGTGGGCGGTTGCAGGGCGGGGAGATGTGACGTCTCCCCTCCCAGTACCCGCCCACACTCTCTTAACCCGCCCACACTCTCCTAATCTGGGAGGCAGGGGGCAGCAAGGCAAGAAGAGCAGTGTGGAGCGGCAGCGAGGTGAAGAAGAACACCAGGCACCGGAGCAGCCATCTCTGCAGGTAAGTGGACACCAGGGGTGACTAAGTAGCCAGAGGATTAAAAAAAAAATCCTCTGGCTACTTACTGATTCACTACACAGCGTGGATTCTAACAATTAAAGTGTTCAATTGTTAGATTCCATGCTGTATAGTGAATAGGATTGCTTTTAACCACATGAGGACCGCCGTACGTAAATTTACGGCCTCATGTGCTGGTACCTAAAGACCGGACTATTGCCGAAATACGTCCGGCCTTTAGGTACCTTTCTGGCGGGGGGAGGGGTGCGGGGGGGACAGGGGTTAGGTGTTACTAACACCTAACCCCTTCCTCCATAACGTCCAGTCGGAACTGAGTCCGACTGGACGTGTTAACCCTTTCGATCGCGCCGTCAAACATCGCGGCGCGATCGAAAGGGATCCGCCGACAAGTTAACCAGATCGGCACCCCCCGCGGCGAGATCGGGGGGTGCCGATGTCAGTAGAAGGTAGTCTGGGGTCTGGCCAGTGACCCCAGACTACCGGAGCCCCCACATACCTGGTGATCCTGCCAGGCGGTGGAGGAAGTGAGCGATGTGTCTCACTTCCTCTGCAGCTTACAGGACACGAGCAGGCTCATGTCCTGCTCGTGTCCTGTCTGCTACTGTGTAGAATCAGCTGATGCTTTCATCAAAGCATCAACTGATTCAAGTGTCCTAAAGGGACACATGAAAAAGTTAAAAAAAAAGTTAAAAAAAAATAAATAAAGTGTATGAAAAAAGTAATAAAGTTCTAAAGTCCAAAAATCCCTTTTTTCTATACAAAATGAATTATATAAAAAAAAGCACTAAAAATTAAAAAAAGCAATGCATATTTGGTACCGCCGCGTCCGTAACAACCTGTACAATAAAACTGAAATAATATTTAATGTACACGGTGAACGTCGGAAAAAAAAAACGGAAAAAACTCGCCGGAAATAATGATTTTTTGCCATCTCATCCTACAAAATATGCTATAAAAAGTGATCAAAAAGTCATATTCACCCCACAACAGTGCCAATAAAAAGCGCACATTTTCCCGCAAAAAATAAGCCCTCAACCAACACTGTCAACCGAAAAATAAAAATGTTACGCCTCTCAGAAGATGGCGATGCAAAAATCACTGATTTATGTCCCCAAATGTGTTTTTGTTCTGCAGACTTAGTATCGCATAAAAAAATAACATAAATGAGGTATCGCCGTAACCGTACCGACCCGCAGAATAAAGGACACATGTTACTTATGCTGTACGCTGCATGGCGAAAAATTTAAAATGTAAAACTCAATGCAGGATTGATTTTTTTTTTTTTAATCCAGCAAGAAAGAGTTAATAAAATGTAATCAGTAAGTTGTAGGCACCCAAAGATGGTGCCATTACAAAATGCATCTCATCCTGCAAACAACAAGCCCTTATATGGCCATGTCACCAGAAAAATAAAGAAAATATAGCATCTAGCAATGTCAAGGCAAAACCCCCCAAAAATCGCCAAATTATTAGAACACAACTGGCTGCGGCAGATAGGGAATATATAAGCTGTGCGAGCGAATATCAGGGGACACCTCAGATTTACAGCTTATGAGCGAAAAAACACCAGAAGTGACCCCCAAAGTGACCCCCAGAGTGACTCCCCCAATCATAGGAGCTACTGGGACATAGTAGGGAATTTGGTGTCTGCAATGTTCTCCGCACAGCTTATATATTCCCTCTTCGCCATCCGCTGTGCAGTCACGTCCGGATACTAATACTCACTACACCCCCTGATAAATTCTTTGAGGGGTGCAGTTTTCAAAATGGGGTCACTCCTTTGGGGAATCCACTTTTCTGGTACCTTACAGGCTCTACAAACATGACATGGCATCCAGATACCAAACATCAAAATCTGTACTCCAAAAGCCGCATCGCGCTCCTTCGCTTCTGCGCCCTGCTGTGCGCCCAAACTGCAGTTTATGACACATGTATGACACTGGTGTACCCGTTATATCGGACGTAATGTCATATGTGAGTATAAACTGATATTAGGGCACAGCTGGACGCAAAAGGGAAGAAGGGTTATTGGGTTTTTGGAGCACAGACGGTTTGGTTTTTGGATGCCATGACACTTTTGTAGATCTGAAACGCCAGTAAAGTGGAATCCCCTGATATGAGACCTTATTTTGGAAACTACACCCCTGAAGGATTTCTCCAGGGGTACAGAGAGCATTTTTAACCCCCAAGTGTTGCTATAACTTATTATCCATAAATGAATACGAAGCTGATTGTGAAAGGTGAAAATGACCATTTTTCCAGGAATACGTCATTTCAGTGCGTAATATGTTGTGCCCGCCTTGTATCAGAGATGAACGCTCTAAAAGCTGTTGTGCCCGGGATACCCGCTTACCAGTTTTTGGAGTGTCTCTGCTGACATAAGTTGGGCACAACATATCGGGCACTAAAATGGCGAATCTCTGGAAATTTTTCATTTTTAACTTCTCATTATCAGCTGTGATTTCATTTCTGGAAACTAAATAAATGCAACACTCAGGGGTTAAAAATGCTCGCTACACCACTTGATAAATCCCATGAGTGGGCTAGTGTCCAAAATGGGGTGACATGTCTGCGGATTCCACTTTATTGGCAATTCAGGGGCTTTGCAAAAGTGGCATGGTGTCCTAAAACCAAACTGTGCTCCAAAAACCAAAATAGCGCTCCTTCCCTTCTGTGCCCGGCTGTGCCCAAACAGCCATTTATACCCACATATGGCATTAAGTCCGTTATCCGGGGTACACCAGTGTCATACATGTGGGCATACACCGCTATTTGGGTACCCAGCAGGGCGCAGATGTGAAGGAGCAATATGTGCTTTTGGAGTGCAGATTTATATTCTTTGTTTTTGGACACCACATCACATTTGCAGAGGCCCTAAAATTGTCCCTACAAAATGGGGTCACTTCTTGGTGAATTCCAGTTTACTGTCACCTGTGTAGTTTCTAAAATGGGGTCACAATGGGGGGTTTCCATTGTATTGATACTTTAGGGGCTCAGCTAATGCGACATGGCACCTGAGAACTATTCCAGCCACATCTGCTTTCTAAAAGCCAAATAACGCTCTTTCCATTCTGAGCCCCACCGTATACCCATACAGCAGATTATGGCCACATATGGGGTATTGCCGTGTTAAGAAGAAATTGTGTAACAAACTCTGGGGGGCTTTTAATTCTTCAGCTACTTGCAAAATTAAAAATATGGCGCTAAATGGACGATTAATTGGAAAAAAAAGTAATTTTTCATTTTTACGTCCCATTGTTAATAAAATCTGTGAATCAGCTGTGAGGCCAAAATGCTCACCAAACCCCTAGATAAATTCTATGAGGGGTGTAGTTTCCAAAATGGGGTCACTTTTAGGGGGTTTCCACTTTATTGGTACACTAGGGGCTCTGCAAATGCGACATGGCACCTGAAAAATATTCCAGCAGAATCTGCCCTTCAAAAGCCAAATAGCGCTCTTTCCATTCTGAGCCCCGCCATGTTCCCATACAGTAGATTATTACCACATATGGGGCATTTCTGTGTTCAGGAGAAATTGTGTAACGAACTTTAGGGAGCTTTTTTTCCTTTATCCTCTTGTGAAAATGAAAAATTTGGGGCTAAATTGACAGTTTGTTGGAAAAAAAGTAAATTTTCATTTTCATGTCCCAATGTTAATAAAATCTGTGAAACAGCTGTAGGGTCAAAATGCTCACTCTACCCTTTGATATGTTTTGTGGGGGGTGTAGTTTCCAAAATGGGGTCACTTTTAGGGGGTTTCCACTGTATTGGTACTCTAGGGGCTCTGCTAATGCGACATGGCACCTAAAAATTATTCCAGCAAAATCTGCCATCCAAAAGCAAAATAGCGCTCCTTCCATTCTGAGCCCCGCCATGTTCCCATACAGCAGAATATGGCCACATATGGGGTATTGCCGTGTTCAGGATAAATTGTTTAACAAACTTTGGGGGGCTTTTACTCCTTTAACCCCTTGTGAAAATGAAAACTTTGGGGATAAAGTGACATTTTAGTAATTTTTCTTTTACACATTCCAATGTTAGTAAAATCTGTGAAACAACTGTACGGTCTAAATGCTCACTATACCCCTTGATGAATTCCGTGAGGGGTGTAGATTCTAAAATGGGGTCACTTTTGGGGGGTTTCCATTGTTTTGGTACGCTAAGGGCTCTGCAAATGTGACATGGTGCCTGAAAATTATTCCAGCAAAATATGCTGTTCAAACACCCAGTGTCACTCCTTCCCTTTCGTGCACTGCCGTGTGCCCAAAAATCAGTTTACACCCACATGTGGGGTATTTCTGTGCACGGGAGAAATTGCATAACAAAATGTGAGATGCATTTTCTCCTTTAACCCTTTGTGAATGTGTTAATTTTAGGTCTAAATGAATGTATTAGTGAAAAAAAATGAAATGTCTAAATTTGACCTCCATATTATTTTTATTCTTATGAAATGCTTAAAGGGTTAACAAACATCCCAAATGCTGTTTTGAATAATTTGAGGGGTGTAGTTTTGAAAATGGGGTGATTTATGGGGGTTTCTATTATATAGGCCTTTATAATTCCTTTCAGAACTGAAGTGGTCCCTAAAAAATTAGTTTGAGGAATTTTCTTGTAAATCTGGAAAATTGCTGTTACACTTGTAAGCCTTGTAACATCCAAAATGAATTAAAAGACGATCAAAAGATGATGCCGATATAAAGCAGAGATATGGGAGATAATATTTATTCATGTATTTGGATGGTATGACTATCTGCCTGAAAAGCAGAGAATTTCACATTTTGAAAATTGCAATTTTTTCCAAATTTCCATCAAATTTGCTAGTTTTTTTATAAATAAATACAAAAATATTGATTAGTGTTTACCACTAACATGAAGTATAATGTGTTACGAAAAAACAATTTCAAAATCACTTGTGTAAGTTAAAGCGTCTCAAAGTTATTGCCATTTAAAGTGACACATGTCAGTTTTGAAAAAAGAGGCCCGGTCCTTAATGTACTTCTGGGCCTGGTCCTTAACCGGTTAAAATCCGATCTCCGTTTAATAAAAAAATCCCTCATCGCTTGTATACATCAGTTTGTGCGCTCATTATACCTGATCCATACGGGTGTGAAGCAAGGTGTATACTTTCCATCCGGTATATACCGTAGTTTTATATATATCAAAATTAGCACAAGAAAAAAAGGGTTAGATGGCACCGCCAGCTCCAAAGGTGTAAATGCTGTAGCAGCCTACTTGAAACAATCCTATAGATCGGAACCACTGATAGTAGAAGGTGGTGCTCACAACCCCCGGAACAACAGCATGAAATATGGAAAAAAAAAAATAATAAAGAAAAATGTGGGTGGGCACTCACCAATCAGTAGATGGCATTTTCTTCTTTATATAAAAATGAATACTTTATTGAAACATAAAAATCAAGTCCTCAGGGAGGGAGAAATAGCATTATTGGCAGAAAAAGGCAACAGCCGTTTCGCGTTAAACCAAACGCTTTTTCAAGCCTAGTATGCATACGCGTACGCGGGTGTGTTAAACCAAACGCTTTTTCAAGCTTAGTATGCATACTAGGCTTGAAAAAGTGTTTGGTTTAACGTGAAACGGCTGTTGCCTTTTTCTGCCAATAATGCTATTTCTCCCTCCTTGAGGACTTGTTTTTTATGTTTCAATAAAGTATTCATTTTTATATAAAGAAGAAAATGCCGTCTACTGATTGGTGAGTGCCCACCCACATTTTTCTTTATTATTTTTTTAATATATATATATATATATATATATATATATATATATATATATATATATATATATATACCGTCCGTGTATACTTGCAAAATATACGCTTGTATACATCTCGAAATGCATAAGGCTAGTGCAATAGGACTAGGACGGGGGCATGGAAATCCCGGTCAAGCTACTGTGGATCAATGCCTACTGGCTTGATGTCAAGCAGGGTGCAGGGTACAACGCAGACCAGGCCCGAGCACCAGAAACAGGTGTTACAATGGCTAGCGGATAATGCTTCCAGCTGCTTTTCCACCAGCCAGTCAGCCACTACGTGCAGTCGTGTTCATACCTAAGAGTCTGCCGCTCCTTCCTCCCAACATGTCAAATTGGAGGACAAATTTAGGGCGATTTGCACACTTTGCAAGTCTAAACTGAGTAGGGGCTCTGAAAAGAGCAACCTTACCACCTCTGGCATGCGCCGTCATTTGGTGGGCAAGCCCTGGGCTCAGTGTGAGAGAGCAAACGCAGGACAATTGTCAGCTGGTGTTGCCAACACTGACTCTTCCACGGTTTCCAGTGCTGGAGATGCAGTCCAGACCACCAGCCTGGACACCTCAATATCTGCCTCTGACACTTTGTGGAGTTCACCCTCATCTGCCCCTTTTCCTGCCTCTGCTCCTCTTGCCTGAACCATCATGCGCCTCTTTCCAGCAACTCTCCATCTCCCAGGCTTTTCATCGCTGGCAGAAGTACAGCGCAACCCTCCCACATGCTCAAGCCTTCAACGGCCTCATATCAAAACTGCTGGCCCTGGAGATGTTGGCGTTCCTGCTAGTGGAGTCTCATGCCTTCCGTGACCTGATGGCAGCTGCGGCACCTCGATATGATGCCCCTAGCCGTCACTACCTCTGTTGGTGTGCCGTCCCCGCCTTGCGCCAGCACATGTCCCCTAACATTAGTTAGGCCCTGAGTTCCACGCGTTGCTGAAAGGTCCACTTGACCACCAATGCATGGACAAGCGCCTGCTGTCAGGGACACTGCTTCTCTGTAATGACAGGCCGGGTGAATGTACTGTACTTGAGGAGGGGCCCAGGGTGCAAACTGGGGTGGCCTATCTCCTCTCCCAGCGCAAAATTCCTGGCAGGGCCTCTCTGAAAGCCTACTCCTCCACTGCACCTCGACCATACCTGCGACCTGTAAGTGCTTCAGCACTGGGGTGTGGAAACGTCAGCAGGTCATGCTCAAGCTCATCAGCTTGGCTGACAGAAAACACACTTCCCGTGAGGTTAGGGATGCCATCCTCGATGCGACGGTAATGTGGTTTTCCCTGCTGCACCTGGGCCCAGGCATGTTGGCGTATGTGATAATGGCCAGAACCTGGTAGCAGATATGGAGCTTGCCAGACTCAAACACGGTCCATACATGGCCCACGTTTTCAACTTGTTGGTGCAAAGGTTCTTTGAAACCTACACCATTGTGCCTGATATACTGGTGAAAGTGCGGCCATTTTCGTAAGTGAAAAGTAGCCTCTGATAGGCTGAAAACATTCAGAGCACACTCCTGTCATCTTCGCACCGTTGGCTGATGGAGGAAGACGAGGGCGATGAAGTGGCATTTCATGTCACTGTCCCACACGAGGCTTGAGGGGAAGTTCAGTGCATCCCATTGCTTCAGCACGGATGGTGTGAAGGGGAGTGGAAAATGGAGGAATTGGAGAGTAACTCTTACAGTTGGGGGCAGCAAAGTCATGCCAAGTAACACTCTGGCACACATGGCTGACTTCATGTTGGGTTGCTTTTCAAGAGACAAAGGCATAGTTCACATCATGGAGAGCAAACAATACTGGATTTTTTAAATCCTCGAACCCCGGTATAAGAAAAAAATCTTGTCCTTAGTTCTGGTAGGGGAGAGGAAAAATCGCATAAATGATTGCCACAAACAACTGGTGCAGAATATGATGGAAATGTTTCCATAAACCCTCGCTGGCGGCAGAGAGGAGATTTGCTCCAAGAGGCTAACTGCCATCCGGTCAACAACCACCAGGGGAACACTCTCCAAGGTCTGCGACACACTGATGCCCCCCCCCCCGCCAAACTACCGCCACTGAGGGGCCTAGTGTCATCAGGAGGGAAAAGTATAGGCGCATGTTGCGTGAGTACCTAGCCAACCACAGCCCTGTCCTCTCTGATCCCTCTGCACCTTACACATATTGGGTGTAGAAGTTGGACCTGTGGCCCTTGCGGTGAGTGGAGGCTTCCCCCAGCTGAGGTTCGGGTGAGTTTGGCGAGGGGGTGCAAGTTAGCCTTTTTGGTTACATAGTTACATAGTAGATGAGGTTGGATAAAGACATTAATCCATCAAGTCCAACCTATAACCCTACAATCCCTACAGTGTTGATCCAGGGGAAGTCAAAAAACCCCATGAGGCTTATGCCAATTTCCCAACTCCAAATCTGGCAGTCAGTATAAAAACCCTGGCTCAACTTCTCCTTAAAATCATGGTGGCATAGAGTGTACACAATGAACCCCAACTGTCACTTGCAGAGCCTCTCTTCTACTTGTAACTGCATGATAGTACCTGCGTGTCTATGCTCTCTTGAGTAAGAGACAGATTGGGGCCCCTGCATTTTTAGTTTATACTCCATTCTTTAGCTTCAGCCCATAAACAGAGATGTTATTTTGTGCCCATTAGTGCCAATTCAGCCGTGCCACCCCCAGGATTCATTCTTTTAACACTCTTTTGGAGTTGTCACTTGCCCCAGCAGCGTATACAGTGTCAGGCCCACCATTCAGCTTCAGCTCATAAACAAAGATGCTATTTTACATTTAGCTGTATACCAGTTTTATTTGGAAGTGAAATACAACCAGTAAAGCTGGATTCAGCGTATATATACTATACACAGATTGTCTGTATACCACTTACCGTATTTTTCGGACTATAAGACGCACCCAGGTTTTAGAGGAGAAAAATAGGGAAAAAAAATTTTCAGGCAAAAAATGGTAAAATATTTAATATATGGGAGTTGTAGTTTTGGAACAGCTGCAAGGCCACATTGACAGGTGACCCTGCAGCTGTACGGGGATGTATAGGGCGTTTTTTTTTTGTGGGGCCAGGTGTACTTTTTAGATATGCCATTTTGGGAAATGTTTATTGCTTAGATCACCTTTTATTTAATTCAGAGGCAAAACAGAGAGAAAAACCCGGCAGTTTAGCACTTTTGATTTTGACGTTCACTGTACATAAAAATATTAGTAGACCGGGCATTTTCAGACACAGGGATACCTAATGTGTATGTTTCACAGTAATGTTATACTTTTATATGTATTCTAGGGAAAGGAGGTGAACTTTTATTTATTTTATTTTTTATTATATTTTTTTTAAGTGTTTTTTTTTTTTTTACTATTTTATTATCCCCCGCCTAGGGGGCTTGAACCTGCAATCATTTGATTGCAAGTCCCATAGACGGCAATACAAGTGTATTGCCGTCTATGGGAGATTCTATACATTACTATCGCGGAGTGTCATAGACCAGCCGCGATAGTAATATATATCTATGACAAGCCTCGGAGCCTTCATTAGGCTCCCGGCTGTCATCGGAACAGGTCGGCTCATGCGACCTCGCCGTGCAGGAGCCGGCCTGCATCACTAAAGGTATGGGGCCGGTGGGGTCCGGCCCCGGGGCTAACTGACTGCTGGGACCTGTAGAGGAGGAGTGGATTTGCAGCATGGCCGCGCTACTGCCACCGCTGGTTTTCTTCAGCGGCAGGAGCGTGGCAATCTGCAGGCCCCGGCATCTGCTGTAATAGACCGGCGGATGCCGGGGAGTGTCTTAGCTGCCGGGGCCTGCAGTATTGTCACACTCCTGCCGCTGAAGAAAACCAGCGGTGGCAGTAGCGCGGCAGTCTGCAGGCCCCGGCAGCTAAGACACTCCCCGGCATCCGCTGGTCTATTACAGCAGATGCCGGGGACTGTCTTAGCTGCCGGGGCCTGCAGATTGCCGCGCTACTGCCGCTGAAGAAAACCAGCGGTGGCAGTAGCGCGGCCATGCTGCAAACCCACTCCTCCACCCACATTCAGACTATAAGACGCACCCTAATTTTCCTCCGAAATTTTGGGGGAAAAAAAGTGCGTCTGCGGGGGCCACACGGTGGCTCAGTGGTTAGCACTGCAGCCTTGCAGCGCTGGAGTCCTGGTGTTCAAATCCCGCCAAGGGCAAAAAAACATCTGCAAGGAGTTTGTATGTTCTCCCCGTGTTTGCATGGATTTCCATCCCATATTCCAAAAAAGACATACTGATAGGGAAAAATGTACATTGTGAGCTCTGTGTAGGGCTCACAATCTACATTAAAAAAAAAAAAAAAAAAAGTGCGTCTTATAGTCCGAAAAATACGGTAGGTTTTTGGGGGTACATACCCAGGGGCGTAACTACCGCAGAGGCAGCAGAGACAGCTGTCACAGGGCCCGGGCCATTGGGGGCCCAGTGACAGCCGCTACTACTGTGTTTTTTTTTTTTTTTAATAGGCTGCTACCGGCTGAAATTACTTCAGCCGGTAACGGGCCCTATTTACTTACCGTCCTGGCTTGCCCGGGATTGGTAAGTGACGCTGCTGGGCCCCACAAAGACTATCATTATACTCGGGGGTCTTTTCAGACTAAGGGACATAATACTGTGTGCAGGGGCCACTAAGGGACATAATAGTGTGTGCAGGGACCACTAATGGACATAATACTGTGTGCAGGGGTCACTAAGGGACATAATACTGTGTGCAGGGGCCACTAAGGGACATAATACTGTGTGCAGGGGCCACTAATGGACATAATAGTGTGTGCAGGGGCCACTAAGGGACATAATAGAGAGCAGAGGAGGGGTCGGTCGAGGTCTTCGGCGTTGGTGTCGGTCGGTCAGGGGGGGCCCATGTCAAAAGTTTGCCACGGGGCCCCGCCATTCCTAGTTACGCCACTGTACACACCGTTAAAAACTGCATTGACCCGAACAGGGAGAGATGTTACAGACACCTTTAAAAACTGGATTGAGCATATACAGCCTGACTATTGCTGTGTATCCCCCTTAGATTTTTTTTGGGGGGCACACCTTTATAAACTGGATTGAGCGTATACAGCCTGACTATTGCTGTGTATCCCCCTTAGGTTTGGGGCAGGACACCTTTAATAACTGGATTGAGCATATACAGATTGACAATTGGTGTGTATCCCCCTTAGGTTTGGGGGGGGACACCTTTGAAAACTGCATTGAGCGTATACAGCCAGACAATTGCTGTGTATCCCAGTTAGGTTTTGGGGGTACACACTGTGGATAGCTGGATTGAGTGTATATAGCCTGACAATTGCTGTGTATCTCAGTTAGGTTTTGGGGGTACGGACCATGGAAAGCTGGGTTGAGCCTATATAGCCTGACAATTGCTGTGTATCCCACTTTGGCATTTGGAGATACACACCATGGATATCTGTATTGAGCGTCTATCGACTCCTCTCCCTGCAGTATATAGCTCTGAATAGAGCTGTTGTTGTTCTTCAGTTTTTCCCTGCCTAGCAGAATCTAATCCCTCTCTAGCCCTCAGCAGCATGTCTGTCCCTACCTCTCACCAAGCTGCAAAATGAGACGGAGAAGGAGGCGACTGTTCTCATAGATACAAGATCACCTGAATTTGGCGCAGCCAATGGCTTTTTCCTATTTCTTTTCAATGTTTTCGTTGTCGTAGTCCGTCCCACCTCCCCTGCACAGTTATTCGTGCAAAAAACACGCCAGGGAAGGTGGGAGGGGATACGAAGTCTTACTGCGTTTGCAGCGTGTTACTCAATTGGAATCGAATATATCAAACAACCTGATATTCGATCGAATACCAATTCGATCAAACGCCGTTCGCTCATCTCTAATCATGATATTGTGTTGAACTCTTTTCATGAAAACAAACCTCTTTAACTAATCTTCAATTTGGTTAAGTGTGGATACACCAGTATAGTAAAATTCCTTTAATAAGACATCAACTGATCCAGAAATGTTGAAATCTGAAACCTATTTCCTCTGCACTCTGATATACTAAGGAGTTTAACCCATTAAGGAGGGGGGACTATATGGCACATCCAGTGCCGCACCTCCCATGAGGCGACCTGAAGCGACCGCTTCGGGCGGCGCTGTGCCAGGGCCCCAGGGAGGGCGGCATTTTTGCTGACCTAAGCCAGTCCAGGACAAGCTGTCCTGGACTGGCTTAGGGTCACCGTCACTGAGCGGTGGATTGGAGAGGTCACTGGAGCAGCGCTGCTCCAGCGGCCGCCCCTCACGCTCAGGCAGAGAGCAGGTCTTCTCCATGCCTGCTCTCTGCCTGTTAAGACGCTCGCTCCGCTAGGCTTTCTGACGTCTGCTTCAGGCGGCAGAAACAAATGGTTCACCCCTGGGCACATCGGTAAAATTGAGTCAATATAAGGAGCTGCAAAGGTTACTATAAGGTCAACCCCTATTAAGAGAAATATAAAACAATTTAATTTTATATGTTATTGTATATTCCATATTTAATATTTTAGTTTATTTGGGATAAAATAATGTTAATTCTATATATTTTTTTCTAGTGTTTAAACAAACACTAAAACCTTTGAGTTTACTGATAATATTGGATCTATTTCCAATAGTATATATTGGTTATATGTTATATGATGCTCTTTAGTGGACTTGTAAGGCTTATGTGTGCCAAAAGAAGATGCATTATTTAACAAAAAATATGTGCAGCTATTAAAAGGTTTTTAATAGAGATGAGCGAACACTAAAATGTTCGAGGTTCGATATTCGTTTCGAGTAGCCCCTCAATATTCGACTACTCGAATATCGAACCCTATTATAGTCTATGAGGGCAAAATGCTCGTTTCAGGGGTAGGCAACATTCGATCAAATTATACTTACCAAGTCCACGAGTGAGGGTCGGGCTGGAACCTCCGAGCAGTCTTCTCCTTGCAGCGTCCCCGCGGCATCTTCCGGCTCTGAATTCACTCTGCCAGGCATCGGGCCTGGGCAGAGCTGACTGCGCATGCCCGCACTACAAGCAGACATGCGCAGTCAGCTCTGCCCAGGCCCGATGCCTGGCAGAGTGAATTCAGAGCCGGAAGACGCCGCGGGGAAGCTGCACGGAGAAGACTTCTAAGGGTGCATGCACACTACGTAACGCCGGGCGTGTATGAGAGCCGTTTACGCCGGCGTTACAGCAGGGCTGCCGAACACTTCCCATTCACTTCAATGGGAGCGCTCGTAACAGCGGCGTTTACGAGCGCTCCCATTGAAGTGAATGGGAAGTGCTCGGCAGCCCTGCTGTAACGCCGGCGTGTACGGCTCTCATACATGCCCGGCGTTACGTAGTGTGCATGCACCCTAAAGGTAGGAGAAGAACCAGCATTGATTGGCTGACTGTATAGCATTCGGCCAATCATTGCTGGTTCTGCATCGAACTTTTACATTCGAACAGCGAGTGGTACTCAATCGAGTACGAGTATTTTGAATACCGTAGTATTCGATCGAATACCTACTCGATCGAGTACTACTCGCTCATCTCTAGTTATTAATAGAGATGAGTGAATAGTATTCAAAACTATGCTTCGAATACTATTCGAATCGACTCTAGTTATTAATGTAAAGCCATAAGCCACTTGGCTAATTTTACGTGAACAACTTCACAAACTACATCTAAAGACAAAGACCAACTGCCTATCAGAAGTCATGAAGAAAGTTCTCACATTATTCCTTAGTGGCTGCTGAATAGAACTCAATGTTTCACTGGTGTTCATATGTCATGTTGTATTTGACACAGATAAGACACTAAAGGATGATCTGTATTAAAGCATTTAAACTATTGTCATATATTTAGCAAATACTGCTCAAAAGTAGAAAATGTACGTAATGACAAAGCACAGAGGAGTAAATTTCACTTATTTGCTCATCTCCTCTGCATGCAATGCCAAGAAACTTGGATATGAACAGTTCACATGAATGTGACATCTTGTGGCCACAATTGGAAAAACAGTTTCTTGGTGTATTACATGCTGATTTTATTTAACACTACATTACAGTACTAATAATAAAGCACTAGCAATGCAACGCCTCAAGAACTCAGGAGCCTAAAGTGAAGGTTAATAGACTGAAAAGTATATACCTAGAAAGTCTTAAAGCATACTCAGAAATAGAAATACTGTTTCCTATTTCTAGCACATTGCAAGTATATAACAGAGCAAATGTATAAGTACTGCAAAACTGTGAATATGGTTCTAAAGACTTGCATGAGATTAGACAAATTTGCAGTAACTTCTTTGTTCCAAGGACACCTCCACCCTTGTCCACACTGCAGTACCAGACACAGCTGTGGACAGAAGTCCATATTTTTCTAAATTTATACAAACCATTTAGGCTTTTCCATACAATGTCATTGCCTGCGCTGTGAACAAACAGACACCGGGGATCCCTGGGCGGCCACAGAACGCCGCTGTCTCCTGCTATCACGATCCACCGGCCCCCGCCCACAGACACGCCCACCCCGCCCACATAAACACCCATCCCGCCCACAAACCCACCCGGTCCCGCCCACAGGTCCGTCCCGGTCCCATCCACAGGCCCGTCCCCGCCCCGCCCACATACACGCTACCCCACCCACATACACACTCATCCCGCCCACAAACCAACCAGGTCCCGCCCACAGGTCCGTCCCGGCCCCACCCTAGTAGATTTTTTGCCTTGGTCAGCTAATAAAGTAGCTCACACGCTGAAAAAGTGTGAGCACCACTGCTATATATGAATAATTAAAGATAATTAAAGAAACAATAAAAAATACACACAAACCCCCCACAAAAGGGCACTTGAGACATGGTGTATTTTTCATTTAATCTTTATTACAAATATATACATGATTTCCATACATCACTAGAAGAGAAGGAGGCAGAAAAGAAAAAAAAAAAGGTGCAACTAACCCAATTTCTTGCTGTCTCATTTTCTCTTATCTATCTCAAACAATTTATAATAGAGAATCTAACTGTTTAGAAGCATAGAAAGTCATATATATTACCCTAAGGCTGGTCTTACACGACCGTATTGAAGGTACGGTCCGCAAGTTGCTGATCAGCAACACTAGTAGCTGATCGGCAACATAGGCTCCGCAGATGTCCGTGTCCTGCCGCACTCGCCCATAGAGTTCTATGGGCAAGTCAGTGCAGTGTCGCAACTCACGGCCATTACGGACATTTCCTATAAATTGCGGACCATGGTTGCGGCCCGGCCACACCACAGATAAAATATCCGGTGGTGTAAGAGGCCACATTGAACATAATGTGTCTGCAAATAGTCCACAATTGAAAAACGGAAAACTTTTCCACCATGTGGCTTTTTGCCGTGGCTACCTACGACGGGGTGCGGACGCAGTGCATCGGCATCTTGTCACAGCATCCCGCTTCTGATTAGGCCTGGATGAATGGACCTAAGCAGGAGAAAAGTCTTCAGCTGCAGATGCCACGTCAAAATCTACCTGCAAAAGACTCAGTGTGAACATACCCTAAGTAGTCATGGTGGACAGGGAACACCTTCGACCTAGACACACTATCTGCTTGCTAATCACACTTTATGGGCATGTTTGACATCTCATTTGTGACATCAGGTGGTGAGGGGACCATGAGGGGGATGTCAGTCATGCCCAGGAGGCTCCTCTCTCAATAGACTCCTAATGTACACATTCATGGCAGAATGAAGCAAATAAGTGAAAATAGACACTTTTCTATAATAAAATATAGTACAACGTTTGTTCAATGCACCTGAATTACTGACTTTTGAAAAAATAACTAAAAGTATACTTACACTTTAAATATACTCACATTCTTAAAAAAACAAAACAAAAACCATTAAAATGTTAAAATACCCTCCACATATCCTCAACTACGTTTCTGAAATAAATTGACTTAGTGTTTTAACATGATCCGCAACCTGCCTATTCAACAGTCTTGATCTATCCAGTTTACTATCTATTACAGTTACAATCCCCATAGCAGTAATAGGGAATTCACACTTTCCCTACATAAATTAACACTGATTAACAGATTGACACCTCCAATAAGTTAGGGGGAGGAATGGAAAGGAAAATAAAGGAAGGACATAATATTCTTTCCCTCTAACCTCCATGAAAATAAGTAAAGTACATTTTCCTATTTTCTGTTTACATCTAATCAGGGCCGGTGTTACGGTTCTGTATATATATATATATATATATATATATATATATATATATAAATTTTAAACAACAGAACCTCTAGTCTGCAAGACACTGCAGTGAGGTCCACAGGCCCAATGGTGGGCGGCTGTATGTCTGAATAGTCCTCTACCAGTTAAACTGCACTGACAGATATGTGACGCGATACTTAATGTGAACAAGCTGCAAGAAATCCCTGCCAGTTAACCTCACTGGGCAGGTGCACAGTACAGCTGAAACAGCAAGGCTGCCAAGGGTTAACAGTCACCCCAGGTCAGCAACTAAACATGCTCCTGCAACAGCCAGGAGAGTAAAGGAAGTTTGACCGTTAAAGAGGCTGAGAGCCCAAGCCTGCTGCAACTCTATGGGCTGGAACAGTGTCTACTGCTCCTAACCCTGGTGTAGAGCTGACAGTTCAGGATTTACTGGGTACTAACTACAGAGTAGATAGAGGCTAGAGGTACCCCACACAGAGGCCTAGTCTGAACACCTGCCTGGAAACTGGAGCCTAGCCCTGAACTACTGTCATTTAACAAACATCAGTCAAAGTGTGAGCGCCGGGTGGGCGTCGGCTCACACTATTTAAAGGCAAGTCCCTGCCCAATAGGGGCGGTAGTCATGACCTCACCGCTCATGCTCAGTAGAGACAAAATGGCACTTAGCTTGCGAGTGGCTTCAATAGGTCTGAGCATGCTCAGTAGGCCGAAAGCTGGACTTACACACCAGATACCTCACTATCCGAAGCCGAGAGTGAGAGTTAGATTGACACGCGGGTGGCGGTGTGCGCTGAGCGAGAACCCTGCCGGAACCAATCCTAACAGCCGGTTTTAGACAAAGTGGGGCCCCCATATCCTGACATGCCAATACCATCATATTCAGTCATTTCAATAGTCAGGGCTGCGCTTTCAGCGGCACTGATACAGTCTCAAAAGATCAGGAATACAAGAAAAAATTGTAAAGATTAGAGATGAGCGAACACTAAAATGTTCGAGGTTCGAAATTCGATTCGAACAGCCGCTCACTGTTCGAGTGTTCGAATGGGTTTCGAACCCCATTATAGTCTATGGGGAACATAAACTCGTTAAGGGGGAAACCCAAATTCGTGTCTGGAGGGTCACCAAGTCCACTATGACACCCCAGGAAATGATACCAACACCCTGGAATGACACTGGGACAGCAGGGGAAGCATGTCTGGGGGCATAAAAGTCACTTTATTTCATGGAAATCCCTGTCAGTTTGCGATTTTCGCAAGCTAACTTTTCCCCATAGAAATGCATTGGCCAGTGCTGATTGGCCAGAGTACGGAACTCGACCAATCAGCGCTGGCTCTGCTGGAGGAGGCGGAGTCTAAGATCGCTCCACACCAGTCTCCATTCAGGTCCGACCTTAGACTCCGCCTCCTCCCGCAGAGCCAGCGCTGATTGGCCGAAGGCTGGCCTATGCATTCCTATGCGAATGCAGAGACTTAGCAGTGCTGAGTCAGTTTTGCTCAACTACACATCTGATGCACACTCGGCACTGCTACATCAGATGTAGCAATCTGATGTAGCAGAGCCGAGGGTGCACTAGAACCCCTGTGCAATCTCAGTTCACGCTAATAGAATGCATTGGCCAGCGCTGATTGGCCAATGCATTCTATTAGCCCGATGAAGTAGAGCTGAATGTGTGTGCTAAGCACACACATTCAGCACTGCTTCATCACGCCAATACAATGCATTAGCCAGTGCTGATTGGCCAGAGTACGGAATTCGGCCAATCAGCGCTGGCTCTGCTGGAGGAGGCGGAGTCTAAGGTCGGACCTGAATGGAGACTGGTGTGGAGCGATCTTAGACTCCGCCTCCTCCAGCAGAGCCAGCGCTGATTGGCCGAATTCCGTACTCTGGCCAATCAGCGCTGGCCAATGCATTCTATTAGCCCGATGAAGTAGAGCTGAATGTGTGTGCTTAGCACACACATTCAGCTCTACTTCATCAGGCTAATAGAATGCATTGGCCAATCAGCGCTGGCCAATGCATTTTATTAGCTTGATGAAGCAGAGTGTGCACAAGGGTTCAAGCGCACCCTCGGCTCTGATGTAGCAGAGCCGAGGGTGCACAAGGGTTCAAGTGCACCCTCGGCTCTCCTACATCAGAGCCGAGGGTGCGCTTGAACCCTTGTGCACCCTCGGCTCTGCTACATCAGAGCCGAGGGTGCGCTTGAACCCTTGTGCACACTCTGCTTCATCAAGCTAATAGAGTGCATTGGCCAGCGCTGATTGGCCAGAGTACGGAATTCGGCCAATCAGCGCTGGCCAATGCATCCCTATGGGAAAAAGTTTATCTCACAAAAATCATAATTACACACCCGATAGAGCCCCAAAAAGTTATTTTTAATAACATTCCCCCCTAAATAAAGGTTATCCCTAGCTATCCCTGCCTGTACAGCTATCCCTGTCTCATAGTCACAAAGTTCACATTCTCATATGACCCGGATTTGAAATCCACTATTCGTCTAAAATGGAAGTCACCTGATTTCGGCAGCCAATGACTTTTTCCAATTTTTTTCAATGCCCCCGGTGTCGTAGTTCCTGTCCCACCTCCCCTGCGCTGTTATTGGTGCAAAAAAGGCGCCAGGGAAGGTGGGAGGGGAATCGAATTTTGGCGCACTTTACCACGCGGTGTTCGATTCGATTCGAACATGGCGAACACCCTGATATCCGATCGAACATGTGTTCGATAGAACACTGTTCGCTCATCTCTAGTAAAGATATATATAGTTTTGTGAAACTGAATATGTATGTACCGCTCTACTGGGGAGAATTACTACCACTATACAGACAATTACTAGACAATACACATTATGTATAGACCAACAACACCTCTATACAAGGACCAGATAGTACACGACCTCCACACTGTGATGACCTCTATTACATTGTCTAATGAATGAAAGACAATAGTGGAGAAATACATAGACTTCTAACCTAATAAACATCACATCAATGAAAGGTTTTTTTGACCCCAAATTGAATCTTTTATACTGAACTTATCCACAGGACAACTCATCGGTATTTCAGTATATAATCTGTCAGGGTTCAACACCTGAACCCCTCAGAGTTCAGCTGTACTAGCAGCTTCCGAGTGCCAGACGCTACTCGTAGACTGGATGCCGCACCAAATATATATGTTACAGGTGATGTATGAAAAGCAGGCATTCTATAGAATCCTGGCATTTTTAGGCAATATATGAAATAGGAGAATTGTTACGAACTTTGCCTAGGCATTCTATAGCATGCTGAATGCTATTTAGGCAAAGTATGAAACCCCTCCCCCCCCCCAAAACGAGCTGCTCCTTGAAGTGGCGTGAAATGTAGTGAAAACAGTCAGTGACATCATACTGGATAGTAGTTACTGATGCCTTTAACAGGATAAATTAGTTGGCTTTTGTTTCCTATAATCATCATCACATCCGTAGCGATTCAGCAACAGATAGTCCCTGGGTTCCTTCTTAGTAGTAAATTTTTGATGTGCGTATTTTGGACATCATTGATTAACTTCTGGTAAGTAGTTTGGCTTAGGCGAATACTGATTTTAGTAGCGTCCCCTCAAATTTTGGATAGTTCCTTGTCGAATCGTTGTTTCATGTCCTTCTCCGACCCTCCATCTTGCTGCTCCCCTCTTGCCACATTTTTCCTCACGAACAAAACCGAACTAAGTGGAATTTCAAACAAACACCTCAGAAAACAGCAGAGCAGAGAAGACCGTCGGCTATCATCCTAGAAGCAAAGCGCACGGGCTCGTGAGAGAGAGAGAGAGAGAGAGAGAGAGAGATCATCGGAGATGCTGCTGAACAAAGTGTAAGCCTGAGCAGAGAGAGAGACCGTCGCCTGTATCGCGCGTGTGCAGAAGCAGCAGCGACTTCATGCTAGAAGTGAAGCGAGAATGAAGGTCGCCTAGCATTATTTCCTACTTTGCCGTGTTCTCATTCGGCAATGTATAGAATGCCTAGGCAATGTGTGAAATGACAAATCGTTTCATACATTGTCGGCTAGTTTTAGGCATTCTATAGAATGCCGGATTTCATACTTTGCCGGTAAAAAAAATAAATAAATTATATATATATATATATATATATATATATATATATATACAGTATATATATACTGTCAGGGTCTGGGGTTGCTATGTGGGGTGGCATAAACACACAAGTCCAGTTTCTTTAGTCCAAAACAAAGGTAGAGTTTTATTTTCACTCAAAAATATAGTACAGCAACAAAAGGAAACAATACAAAAATAAATACCTGCCCGTCTAGGCTCTAACTAAACATAGAATAGGTTACCTCACCTAGAATAACAGAAATCAAAAGCCAGTAGAATCATTCAGGACACAGCTCCAAAAATATGACCTCTCTGTTTGCTCTCCATCCAAGTTCTGTCCAAAGTCTGCTGCTGGAGCTGACTTCTTAAGCTCCCTTGATGAGCAGATTCTCTGCAGTTGAGTCGCTGCCAGAACATCCCCAAAGTGTGGACTGGAGGGGGGTGGAATGACAGGTCCCACTGCCAACCTACCTTCCATTCCTAAAAATCCAGCCCAGTAACCGGAACTTTGAAATAACCTTCATCAGATGAAATTTATCTGCTGAGAAACATTCTTTCTGGAGTTTTCTTATCTCACCCACCTTAGTAGTCTGGCTGAGATGTACACCCCCTCCATTACCTGACCAGTAACAGATTCTCCTTATAAATTTAAATGTTTGATATGTAAAATGGGAGTAACTATTAATAAGGCTGGGGGAATTATTATTAATGAGGAGGGGGTAAAATAGTTCCCCCAGCTTTATTAATAATAGATCCTCCTATATTATATATATATTTATAATATCTATTAATAATAAGGCAGGGGAACTGTTATATAGGTAGAGAAGATATGTATAAAAGGAATAATAAATAGGTGGGGGTATTTAGAAGGATGATCTATTGTTAAAAAAGCAAGGGGAACTATTCCACCCCCCATCCTTATATAATAGTTCCACTTGGGTTATTAACAATAAATCCTCCTTATAAATAGACCCCCTCCTGTTATAAATTACCCTGAAATTATTAAAACTAATCCCTGTTAGTAATTATGTGCCCCCCTATCAGTAATAAAGCCATTTAATTTCTCAGAAAAACAATACAATTTTAACTCACCTAACCTGGCTCCCTGGTGAGTCCTGATGCTAAAGTCTCTCTCCCTGCTTGTGGACTCCGCAGAAGGACCTGTGATGACGTTACCACAGGTCCTTCTCCATCTTCTGTTCAGTGATCCATGCAGAGCAGAGAGCTGTAGTCCATGTTCTTATTATAGATGTCAATGGCCTCATTATTGGCGTGCGTAGCACACCAATACACTTGTAACTAGAGCTCCCTTGATCCGGAACATCAGACCAAATGTCTGGTGCTGTGGATCCTGGGGCCTATTGTGAGTCGGGGCCCTGGCATTCGCCCAGTTTGCCCCCCCTAATGCCAGCCCTGCATCTAATATGCCACAGCCTTGTGGATACTCACTCTCTATAACAGAATGAGTATATGTATTTGTACAGTATCATACCTTCATTTAATTATATCTCAAATTATGGTTTCCCCCACTCATTAAATTGGTTTCTAAATAGCAAATTATACCTGGAAGATGTCTCTAAATAAATATGAACTATCACTTAGACTCCTTGTGTCACTCTATCCTAAAATATGCTCACCAGCTTGGACAACACGGGATTGAGGAAAAAGAAAATAAAACACAACAGTCCTTCTTCTTCATCTTGTCCTTCACTCAGCTTCTTATTGCTTCCCTTGTGCTCCCTGCAGCCACCTTTAGTACAGAATTCAGCAGACTTCCTTCCTCGCTCTCCACTCTTTACTTTTTCACAAAATTTGCAGGATACACAGTATGTGCCATGACTGCTGCGTATTCTGTGGCAAAATGATAACTGCTGCTGCCCTCATCTCACTCCCATGCTTGTATACTGTATCTCCTCTCTTTCAGAGCAGATGCCTCCGATTGTCTCTGGAAAGGCTGCTTCGCATGGTCTCTCCATAATACAGTTCACTTCTTGATCAGTCATACACACAGGGATCATTACAGGATTGAGAGTATGGAACTCAGTCAAGCATCAAGTATAGAGATGAGTAGAATAGTAGTATAGAGCGAGTAGTACTCGATCAAGTAGGTATTCGATCGAATACTACGGTATTCGAAATACTCGTACTCGATCGAGTACCACTCGCTATGTAAAAGTTCGATGGAGAACCAGCATTGATTGGCCGAATGCTATACAGTCGGCCAATCAATGCTGGTTCTTCTCCTACCTTTAGAAGTCTTCTCCGTGCAGCTTCCCCGCGGCGTCTTCCGGCTCTAAATTCACTCTGCCAGGCATCGGGCCTGGGCAGAACTGACTACGCATGTCCGCTTGTAGTGCGGACATGCGCAGTCGGCTCTGCCCAGGCCCGATGCCTGGCAGAGTGAATTCAGAGCTGGAAGATGCCGCGGGGACGCTGCAAGGAGAAGACTGCTCGGAGGATCCAGCCCGACCCTCACTCGTGGACTTGGTAAGTATAATTTGATTGAATGTTGCCTACCCCTGAAACGAGCATTTTCCCCCCATAGACTATAATAGGGTTCGATAATATTGAGGGGCTACTCGAAACAAATATTGAACCTCGAACATTTTACTGTTCGCACATCTCTAATCAAGTAGCCTTACATGCTCAGCCTTGGTCCATTAGCACCATTACAGTTGTATTCTTTCCAAATCAGACAATGTGATATTCTGGATTTGTTTTCTCATTTTGTCTCCCATAGTTGAAGTCTACCTATGATGTCAATTACAGGCCAACCTCATCTTTTTAAGTGGGAGAACTTGCATAATTGGTGGCTGACTAAATACCTTTTTTTATTCACTGTATGCAGGATATTTATTTGTGAGTTTTCCCTGTCCCTGACCTCAGACATGATGAATGTAGGCGTGCCCATGTAGGAAGGGAAGAATTTGCTTTCCAATTTGTGGAGGCAATGGACAAAAAACTGTAAGGACCAAAGGTCCATGGCAGGAGATCCGCGCTCACTGGTGATGGAGGAGAGGCACAAGCCAAGAATTTCCAATTAAGAACTCTTTATTGAGGTAAGTATAAAGATACATCGGCAATGCACACCGGACACCGAGCGCAAATTTGAACAAACCCTAACTGTTATATTTAGGCTTGGTTGCCACAGGATGAACACTCATCTACATGCTGAGAAAAATTCACCAGCACTGTGGGCTTTCAACCAACAGCATGGCAGTTTTTGTAGCATATTTTCAATGTTAAGTCTAAATCTACAGTAAATCAGCAGCAATTACAGGGGTACTACCACAAAACCAACTAATTTTGTGGGGTTTTTTTTCTCTATAATGGTGGAATGCAGAGAAATTCACTGCAGATTTTCCTGAAGAAACATCATCAGCTCCATCCCATGGTAACCTACAATAACTAATGATACTCTGCTGCCAGCAGAAATCCTTTGTTGGAGCATAGAAGTGTATTGCATAATGCTGATAGACTGAAGCTCCCCCTACTGGCAACTGCCGGCAGTGAAAATTTTATTATTTAGCTCTATATCCTAACAGGAAAAGTCTATGCACTGTATTTAGAAATTTGTATAAGAGAAAATGTTCTAAACACTATGAAAATCTATTATGAAATTAATCAAAACAAAATGTAATAACTTTTTTTAGATTAAAAAGACAAAATGGTCTTTAAAGATGGATCTTCACTTTATTTTTTCACCATAAAATGATTTTCCATGCTTAGCAATGCATTAGCAATTATTAGTCGATAGCACTTTGTAGCATATGCCTGATTTGCAGCCAATAAAACTGGAATGAATACAGCAACCAGGCTTGTGACTGTTTCTCTCAATGGCACTTCTAGAATTTTAATAGAACATTCCGATCATTTTCTTTATTTTGTGTCTCGTCTCATAAAAGTAAATATAGATATAATTAAAACAAATTGCAAAGTATATGTGATCTTTTTTTTTCTAATACCACAATCTAAAATTATCAACAGCGAAAGTAGAATATTGTGAGCTCATCTGAAAGTTTACATTAGGGCATGGTAAAATGTGGTACTTAATTGGCAATACCTTCTCCATATTACACTATATTATTTGAATATCGTTTTAAAGAAAATAGATTACAGAAAATGTGCTAATGCATTGGAAAACAACACCTGCATTGGAAGATAATTTTCTAAATGCATGAATGGTTAAGGAATAATTTATAGTCTAAGAATGTGAACTGTTCCAGGTGTAAGGCATTTCTATTGCTGCAGCTCCTTCTTTTTATATCATGCACACCATCCTCAAATTACTTCCCTTTTAAGTAAAAAAAAAAAAAAGTCTTACCACTACTAAAATATATGTGGTCCTGTTTTCTCAAGTATATGCTAGGTTGAATAAACCATCTAAATGCTTCAATTAAATACCTTTGTCTTTAGTATATATTTTATATTCATTAGTCAATGCAGCTGTGGAATTATCTACATGTTGGAAGCGTCCTGGCAGAGTGCAAGACGAAAAAGAATCAAAAAGGATTTTATATTCAAAGCCCTAGACTGGAAACACGTGTGTGGTTTTTGTGGTAGGTTTTTGGTGAAGTTTTCTGTGCTAAAGGTCTTTGTCATATGTCAGTGTTGGGATCATTGCCAGCCAAAACCAGGATTGGATTGAAAGCACACAATAGGTATAAATCTTTCCATTACATCTTATCTAGTGTAGCCTTCGCTCTTGATTTTGAGTTATGAACATTGATCCAAAACACTGATGTGTAAGGTTAAGGCCCCATGTTGCAGAAACACAACGTTTTTTTGTTTTTTGAGCCAAAGTCAGGAGTGGAGATAACAAAAGAGTAACATCCTGGTGCCTCCTTTTAAATTTCCATTCTTTTTCCAGCCATTCCTGACTTTACCTCAAAATCAGTGACGTAACTACCGCCATAGCAGCAGAGGCAGCTGCCACAGGGCCAGGGCTACCACTGCTATCATTATACTTGGGGGTATACTTTTTGGACCCCCGAGTATAATGATTGGCAGACCAGGAGAAATAAGAAACATAAAAAACACTGTTACTTACCTCTCCACGATCCTGCCAGGCCTCCTTCCTAGTTGTCTGATGTCTCTGACGTCACATGAACCCGGCCTGCGTCCTGGGTCATGTGACATCCGACGTCATTGCAGAAGGACGGCAGCGGAGGCTGACAGCGTAGGAGCTGGGGACAGGTAAGAAACCCCAGAGTATAATAATTGTTTATGGGTGTCCACAGTGGGACATAATACTGTGTGCAGGGGACACTATTGGGGATGATACTGTGTGCAGGGGCCACTATGGGGGATAATACTGGGTGCAGGAGCCACTATGGGGGATAATACTGTGTGCAGGTGCCACTATGTGGGATAATACTGGGTGCAGGAGCCACTATGGGGGATAATACTGTGTGAAAGGGCCACTATTGGGGATAATACTGTGTGCAAGGGCCACTATTGGGGATAAAACTGTTTGCAGGTGCCACTATGGGGGATAATACTGGGTGCAGGGGCCACTATGGGGGATAATACTGTATGCAGGTGCCACTACGGCGGATAATACTGTGCAGGGGCCACTATTGGGGATAATACTGTGTGCAGGGGCCACTATTGGAGATAATACTGTTTGTAGGGGCCACTATGGAGGATAACAGAATGCGCAGGAATGCGTAGGAGGGGGTCGTTCGATGTCTTCAGCATCGGTGTCAGTCAGGGGGGAGCATGTCAAAAGTCAGTGTGTGGTCCAGGACAGATCTGGAGTAGGCCTTAGCCCAGGTGTAGATCCTGGGCTCATTACTGGGCCAGAAAAAGCTGCAGTTCCTGCATTTCAGGGCAGTTCCATGAGGTGAAAGAAGGTGTGTGAGTCTGTCCTGTAACCCTGAGTCCGGTATATTGTGCCTGTTTTGTTCATGTGGCTGGAAGTAAGCCACATGTATAGTTAGGTTATCAGTTCTGTTTAGCTAGTGGCTCAGACAAGCAGGTATTTATTTTGTTTGTATTTTGTTTTGTTTATTTTGCGTCAAGGTTTATTTATCTTCATGGTTTTTTTTTTTTCTTTTTTTAACAAACTAGTTTGCTGCACATTTTTTGTTTCTGTCTTGACTGTTTGGGTCTGCACCACTGCTTCTACTGAGCTAACTTCCACACAACTTGCTTATATATAATTTCCTCTTCCCTTAAGTTAAACTTTTGGATCCACAGTTTAATCCTTCAAGGGTTTAATTGGAGGAAATCAGCAAACACATTGTAAGACATGCAATATATTATGATGACCCAAATATATGCATTTCGTGCAAAATTTAACAATTTAACGCTTCAATTCTGTAAATATTGCATAATTTTTTTGAAGTGACCTACAAGACAAATTGTCCTAAGTTTACTTATGTCTAGACAGTACTTTATCAATTAAGAAAATGCAGAAATGATACAGATGATGTTGAGTCCTATCAACTCTGTCAACCCTTTTGGAAAGGTAAGCATGAATTTTGAAACTACCAGCAGCATAACCAATCCATAATAGATGTTGTTTAGGTTAATAATTTTGCTTATTGTATATAATAAATGTCACTTGTAGAGACTGATAGAAACATGAATAGTGCTGATTACACAGTAATTAGCAGTGATGGTAAATGTGTACAATATAGCTGGGCGAACAGGTGGAAGTCACATGACAGGAGGTTTCATCAGTAGATCTCAGAGTGTGTGATATGAATGACTAATAATATATTTAAGAGATTTCTTAAAAAGTCTTTGCATTAGTGGAGTTAGAATATTCAAAGGAACAAGAGTAAGTAGAGTTCAAAATATACTGCGCTTAACGCAATGATTAAAATTTATGAGCTTAAATGAGTCGTCCTTGTTTGATTCGTTCCACTTTTGCCTCTGATATACTTGAAAATGTAAAACATTATTTTGGGTGAATATTCATTAGGTATAAAATGCAATACAGTATACACTGAATGATACTAATATTAATGTGTGGATTCACAAAAACAAACCTGGAAATATCCATCTTGAACTTTTACGACATTTACATATCGTTTTTTTTAAGTCATGGTATTTCTCTCTATTTTTTTTAGTGGCAGAACATATTTATGCTTCATATATATATTAAAGAGCAGGATTACGTAATATATAGGCAGGCTGCTATAAGGGCTTTAAAGAGAAGGGCCAAGTTTTGGTCTAACCATCCCCATTGCTACTATCTGGGGATAATCTTTTCAGAATTCTCCTATTCAACAAGAAAATATGGGATGGAAAATTGGTTCTAGGGTCATGACTAAGGATCACACTTGAGTATTGAGGGTCATCTTTGCTGAAGAGCTGAACTATTTTTGTCATTATTTCAGCACATCATTTTGGTATTTTATCTTTATCGTAAGATCGAAACAGGAGTGTTGCTGGTCTGATATTCTGCACCAACAATACGCCAGAAGTTATCAGAAGCTGAAATAAATTGAAAGTCAGAGTCTGGCTTACCCTACGCTATCCCCTGTTCCCCGTACCCCACTTACTGTAGTCTACATTAAAAAAAAAACAACAACAGTGACACTATTAGTACTAGGGGCCCACTATCATTTAGGCTGAGGCCCCACATTGTGGAAACACAGCTTTTTTTGTTGCAGATTTTGTTGCAGATTTTTGAGCCAAGATAGAAGTATAAGTATAAGAGATTCCTATATATTTCCCATTCCATTCTTGGTTGCTTTGGCTCAAAAAAACAAAAACTCAGCAACAAAAAAGCTGCATTTCTGCAACATGGGGCCTCAGTCTTAGGGTTGGTTCACACTAGCGCTTGTATTCCGTCTGGGAGGAGTCCGCACAGACACCCCCCGGATGGAATACAATCACAATTGGAAGTGATGTGCTATCAAAGCACAGAGACCCCATAGACTATAATAGGCTCCTTGTGCTTGACGCGCGCTGCTCGCATGAATGATTCACGGCAAGCACATGGAGCCCATTATAGTCTATGGGGTATGTGTGCTTTGACAGCACATCACAGCACATCACTTCCAATTGTGGACTCCTTCCGGACGGAATACAAGCGCTAGTGTGAACCAACCCTTGAACTGTTTTTTGGGGCTGAAAATATTGATGGGTCTGACCTGTTCTATTCTGTTATTCCATATCTGTTATAATCTATCAATATCAGCTGTTCTCAGTAGCTGACGAATAGTGACAGTGTTTTAGACTTTTACGGATTGTCACTACATGACTTTATGTGAAAAGAGTGTGATTAGATGGAAAGTAGATTTGGAAATTGTGACACTCTAATAAAACATACACAAAAAAACACTCTAAAATTCCCAATGGACCTACACAGAATTATTGAACAATGTAATGGCCAAGGGAATAAAATATCGTTTAAAGCTCTCGCTACAACCTGATAATGAGGAGGAGTTAGGTTACCAATAATTAATGTAAATTTACTCAAAGTCTTCTGCTCCAAGGACCAATAGGGTTTTGGGTGTTGGTCCTTCTTTAGGGTAAGTTCACATGGAGTTTTGTGGTCAGGATTTTGAGGCTGTATTCGCCTCAAAATCCTGACCAAAAAGACGGCTCCCATTGATTTCAATGGGAGCCACTCAGGAGTTTTTTGCGGGAGCCGTTTTTTCTGGCTCTGGCTCCCGGAAAAAAGAAGCGAGGTGCTCATTCTTCAGGCCGAGTCGCCTCGCAATTCGGCCTGAAGACACTCCCGCCTCCGGACTAGGCCCATTAATTGGGCCTAATCCGGAGCAGAGTGTGCGGCTGGATGCCAGTGCAGTGCACCGATTTTCAGTTGCGGCTACCCAGCTTTTTGACCAGAACCTGAGGCGGCCTCCGGTCCAGAAAACTCAGTGTGAACTTACCCTTACAGTGATCCCATATTTTATGGTAATCATTCTATTACTTTGTGGTCCTGATCTGAGTCCTAGCTTGACAGTTCACACTAGACTTCTCTGTATCACTTTTTTTTTTATTGCAATACATGCGCATGTTGGTGTATTTGTGCTTTTTTGATATTGTGATTGCACATAATTATTTTTTTATAGTTTTTTGTTTTTTTTTATCTTTTAGACCACTAACACTATATACACTTTATTTATGACTATTGTCTTAGTCTAATGTCAGCTATGGATTTAGGGGTGTGTTTTTAATTATTACTGAAAACTTATCACCCTCATCCACAGTTCTCTCCTTAATGCTGCACCTCTCTACATTTCCTTCCTCATCTCTGGCTATCGTCCAACCTGGGCTCGATAGTCTCTCAATGACCTAAGACTTACATCCTCTATTATCAGAATTATTATTATTATTATTATTATTATTATTATTTGGTGTGTATAGTGTGATATGCCACCAGATCCAGCCTTAATTATTGGTAACTGATCCATTAAGTAATGTGGTTTATGACCAAAGCTACCATATATAGACAGTTATTAGAACAGAAAATGTTTTTCTGATGTAAAGAGGTCCAGATTTTATATCTCTCTGTCTGTCTGTCCGTCCTCCATCCATCCATCCATCCATCCATCCATCCATCCATCCATGTATCTAACTATCAAATCTAATCTATCAAAAATAGGATAGAAATGAGGATTATTATGTCATTTTGAATAAATTGGTTCTATGTTCTTGTTCTAACATTAATAACTGGGCACTTTTGATAGCATAAGGATAAGGAAGTGAATTCTATAGAATGGACAATACGCAAAAGGATTTCTGTACCTGTTCAGGGAATGATAGAAATCCGGAAGAGCAGAGATGGTGGCTAGATAATGGTTAGTGTTTATGAATGAGATCTGAGATATAAGGTGATTCAAAGGTACATGCTTATGTTTGCAAGGAAGCTAGTAAAGTCACTCAGAGGGGTAGCAGAAGCAGAACGGTGGGAGGATGAGCTGATAATGGCGGCAGTATACATAATACAGTAGATAGGGGTGAGTTATGTTAAAACAATTACATATGCCTGGCTTTGTGCTACAGATAATCATCAATGAAATAATGGAAGTTAATTGCAGGGTTAACTCACATTACAGTTCCGAAAAACAAAAGAGTCAGTGTTCATGTAATACCCACATTGATTATTCCCTCATAGACAATTCAGACGTGTATGTACTATATAGTACTGCCGCTCAAAATTAACAAATATATTCCAAGTAATCCAGAGCAACTCCCATTAGGTATTTGTTATTTTATAGTGAGCAAATAGTTATTTGGCATGTATCTATGCAGGAAAAAGATTGTGTATTTTATGGGCAGTTTAATGCATTTTTCTCTGTCTGAATAGAAAATAATTGCATCATATAAATTCAAGGTAATAAACAGCTCACTGTATAAAACTAATTAAAATCTTGTAAGTAAATGCAGAAAATTAGTTAAAATTACTCATGTAATTCTTAAAATGAAAAGAAAGTGGGGTCATTATTACCCATACTAGTTTCCGTGCAATCTCTGTTTACATTGTCCCCCAGTGTTAAACGCCTGGCTAGTACATTTGCATAGGGTAACTAACATATACCACATCACTTGCACGCCTGCAAGTACACTTGAGTAACTATAATTACACGTGACACCAATTACTCTATTACTTTGTATTAAATTATAATGGAAAATTCCACTAGAGAATTGAAGCCTAATTGCATCTTCATTTGCATAATTTTGCATATTAATTACATCTCCGATGAATAATAAATTTCAGCAGATTTTTAATTTATGCATAGACACAAAAACAAGTGAAAAAATAATTTACAATAAAATACGGCGTCTATGGTCAGGGCATTCGACTCATTTTGCTTAGTTTAGCAAAACAAAACTTAGCGTGTTTAATATGATGTGTCTATGTGGATTGTTCCTTACTACATGGGATGTCAGTGGTTAGTGAGTTAAAAGATGTCTCTTCTTAATGAAAATCACAGAATTCAATTATACTGTTCCGAATATGTGAATTCACGTTATTGTGAAATTTGTTAGAGGACAACAGTGTTTAACGTGAAGCCTAATCCAAATGGATTTATATTTTTTAATTGTTTGTTGCTTTGTACTACAACAAAGTATAGTAATCAAGATAGGAATAGCAGACAATGCCAAATAATCCTGAATGGATATTTTACTTCTCTGTTTCAAGTGGCGTTTGTTGAAAATATAAAAGGTAAAGGGAAATGAGCAAACAGCGGACTTAACCCAGTAAAATAATAACATTTTCTACGGAAACAGAGAAGCAATTCTAAATACCTCATCAAATGGTATTCATTTCATGAATGAAAATACAGGGGATGATAAATCTGGAAACTGCTAATTGGCTTTGTTACTACTAACAGCGTCAGTTATGTACAGGCTTTTCAGCTAGTACTACAGCCCAATTCAGTCCACTTAGCTCCTGGATGTCGCTGACTTTACTTTTCATTACTCATAACTATTAACTAAGTATTTTTTATTTCTTAGTCATTATTTGGAAAATAAACTAATAGGGACAACTCCAATACTCAACTTAGTTAGATGTTTTAACAGAGAGGAAATCAAAGGCTGGGTTCACATGGGGAAATTTGGACTGGATTTCGAGGCGGAGGCCGCCTCAAAATCCGGTCCAAAAAACGGCTAGCCGCGACTAGCCGGGGACAAAATTTGGCCCAAAAAAACCCATATGAGCCCAGCCTAAGGCTAAGTTCACACAGGGGCTGTACAGCGGATTTTGGCACCGAGAGTGACGTGGGGAGCCGCGTCACTCTCGGGTCAAAACCCGCCTGCTTCCGACAGTCGCGACTTCCCCCTCCGGAGTAGGCTCAAATGAATGGGCCAACTTCGGAGGTTGTTGCCGCCTAAAGAAAGGGCAGCCCGCTTCTCTTAAAAAGTAGTATTAGCTGGGATGTATCTCACAGTCCCTGATAA